>NC_056741.1:329927338-330227338 GCF_019279795.1 Protopterus annectens | reverse complement strand
TTCTTGCAGCTTTAAATACTGACAGGGACTTAAAGGTTACCACAAAGTGTAGACTACATGTACACTTAGTGTAATCTTTCTAGGTGAACAGAAAGTACAAAAAATGTGATAAGACTTTTATTGAACACATATCATGTACACTTAGTGTAGGTTTTATGGAATCTGGCCCTTGTGTGTGTGTGTGTTTTTTTGGGGGGGGGTGTTGAGGAAGAGACGTTTTGGGGTTAGACACTTGCTTTGTTTTATAATGTTGCAAAAAAGCCACCACAAAGATTAAAAATCACAAAGCTGACCTTTACTTCAGAGACAAGAAGTACAGCTGAATTAAAATGACAACATATTATAAAACAAAGACAGTACTCATTCACGGTAGCAGAACACGGCAGCTGGAAGAAACATCCAAGTTCAAAAGTCCATAAAACAAAAATTAGATCCAAGTACAAGTATTAATAAATAGAACTTTAATTCAACAAGACATCGGTAAGCGCTTTCACCACTAGGGCTTCTTCAGACCATAAATTTCACAAAGCATTTAACCATATTTATAGTACATCCTATTAATGTCAATTGAATACTAGATTACTTAATTAATTAATTACATAAAACCATAATTAAAATAAAAAAGACAAAGACACAGCATAAAAAAGAGTTACAAATATTTAAAAATATAAAATATATAATGAATGTCACGTTTTAAAACAAACAGAAAGTCATGTATTTCTAACTTTCAACCTCCTATTACTTAAGATAGGTTTTAATGGTATTTTTTCATTAAGTCCAGGAAATTTATCCGCTCTGAAGCAGATAATCCATCTGGTTTCACAACTTTCTGTAAGGTTTCTAAAATTACCTCCTCTTATCCCAGGTTCTATCAATTGTAGAACACAGAACCTAAATTCATGTGTGCTGTTTGTTGCACTTGTATGCCTAGCCAAGGCATTACTCACTGTACCTAATCGTATGTGGTATACGTGCTCCCTAATTCTTTCCTTAAGTGTTCTATTAGTTTTGCCTATGTAAAATGCTGTACAGGATAGGCATCTCGCTAAGTACACCACATTGGTGCTATTACAGTCAGCAGTTACATGAATATTAAATACTCTTCCAGTAATGGGGTGTACAAAAACATCAATTTCATCGATGTAAATGCATTGATTACATTTCCCACATGGCCTCATCCCTGTTATAGTACTTACGCTGTTTATAGTACTTACACTATTGATATTACAAGACAACCTGGGATAACATAGTAATTGTTTTATATTCTTTCTATTCTTAAATAGAAACTTAGGTTCTGTGCCTACTACTTGTTGTATACTCTCATCTATTTGTAAGACACCTGTGTCTACGTATGATGCCACATAACAAAGGTGTATCCATAGTGTAATACATAGGCATTTTCATAGTTAATGAATGACCAAAGGTTCTACCTTCATTAATACTAGACCTAATGTTAGAGAAATATGGGCATCCTCTAAGATTCCTAACAGTATCAAAATTACCCAGGACTTTCTCTATTTCTTCTGGCTTATATCCTCTAACTAATAACTGGGATTCCACACCAATGATTTCCTGTTTATAATCATCATAGAGTGGATTCAATCTCGATGCTCTCATGGCCTGTCCTTTTATCACATTATGAAAAACATAATGGGGATGCATGCTGTCCCTGTGTAATAAAGTGTTGCGATAGCATGCTTTCCTATGTATCCCTGTGTTTAATAGTCCATTATCAAGTCTTGTTATATTCACATCAAGGAAAGGTAAAGATTCACGTGAATAGCACATTGTAAATTTAAGATACGAAGTGAGACCATTCATTTGCGATACAAAGTCAATTAACGTGTTCTCATCACCCATCCATACCATAAACAAATCATCTACAAACCGTTTATAGAATCCTACATGGGTCTTAAACTCCTCCATACCAAATAAGTAATCTTCTTCCCAACCAGCCATAAAAATGTTGGCGTAGCTATTGGCACAGGATGTGCCCATAGCCACGCCATCATTCTGTATATAGAAAGTATTCTGGAAGACAAAAATATTGTTGTCCAACACTGTTTCCAAAAACAATAAAATAAGATCAATGTTGCTATCACCCAATGTAGAGTGTGTGGTCAAATAATTCTTTACTTTCATAACACCCTCATTATTGGGTATGACAGTAAAAAGACTCACTACATCTAAGGTGACCAATAAATAAGGTGCGTCTTGTTCTAACCCCATAACGTAATCATACAATTCAAGAAGAAACTGCTTGCTATCTTTCAAAACATAAGGATTTTGTTCAACCAGTGGTCTTAAAAAATGTTCAATGTACAACGATAAGGGTTCAGTCACCCACCCACGCCCTGCTACAATGGGTCTCAGGGGTGGGTTCATTGCATCCTTATGAATTTTCGGAAGCCCCTGAATTACTGGTAGCAGAGGATTGCTAGTCCATAGAAACTTGTGCAAACTGACATCATAATGGAAGAAGTAGAAATTAAGGTGTTTAAAGTGTATGACATGCTGGATGATTCACTTATGAGTGGGTACATTGATGTCAGTTTGCACAAGTTTCATATCCAATAATGAGGGTGTTATGAAAGTAAAGAATTATTTGACCATTTGTTTATGGTATGGATGGGTGATGGAATCTTTACCTTACCTTTCCTTGATGTGAATATAACAAGACTTGATAATGGACTATTAAACACAGGGATACATAGGAAAGCATGCTATCGCAACACTTTATTACACAGGGACAGCATGCATCCCCATTATGTTTTTCATAATGTGATAAAAGGACAGGCCATGAGAGCATCGAGATTGAATCCACTCTATGATGATTATAAACAGGAAATCATTGGTCTGGAATCCCGGTTATTAGTTAGAGGATATAAGCCAGAAGAAATAGAGAAAGTCCTGGGTAATTTTGATACTGTTAGGAATCTTAGAGGATGCCCATATTTCTCTGACATTAGGTCTAGTATTAATGAAGGTAGAACCTTTGGTCATTCATTAACTATGAAAATGCCTGTGTATTACACTATGGATACACCTTTGTTATGTGGCATCATACGTAGACACTGGGGTGTCTTACAAATAGATGAGAGTATACAACAAGTAGTAGGCACAGAACCTAAGTTTCTATTTAAGAATAGAAAGAATATAAAACAATTACTATGTTATCCCAGTTTGTCTTGTAATATCAATAGTGTAAGTACTATTAACAGCATAAGTACTATAACAGGGATGAGGCCATGTGGGAAATGTAATCAAT
Organism: Protopterus annectens; assembly: GCF_019279795.1. NCBI lineage: Eukaryota > Metazoa > Chordata > Ceratodontiformes > Protopteridae > Protopterus > Protopterus annectens. The sequence goes on along the minus strand of NC_056741.1, from coordinate 330,224,070 downwards.
GCATTTACATCGATGAAATTGATGTTTTTGTACACCCCATTACTGGAAGAGTATTTAATATTCATGTAACTGCTGACTGTAATATCACCAATGTGGTGTACTTAGCGAGATGCCTATCCTGTACAGCATTTTACATAGGCAAAACTAATAGAACACTTAAGGAAAGAATTAGGGAGCACGTATACCACATACGATTAGGTACAGTGAGTAATGCCTTGGCTAGGCGTACAAGTGCAACAAACAGCACACATGAATTTAGGTTCTGTGTTCTACAATTGATAGAACCTGGGATAAGAGGAGGTAATTTTAGAAACCTTACAGAAAGTTGTGAAACCAGATGGATTATCCGCTTCAGAGCGGATAAATTTCCTGGACTTAATGAAAAAATACCATTAAAACCTATCTTAAGTAATAGGAGGTTGAAAGTTAGAAATACATGACTTTCTGTTTGTTTTAAAACGTGACATTCATTATATATTTTTAAATATTTGTAACTCTTTTTTATGCTGTGTCTTTGTCTTTTTTATTTTAATTATGGTTTTATGTAATTAATTAATTAAGTAATCTAGTATTCAATTGACATTAATAGGATGTACTATAAATATGGTTAAATGCTTTGTGAAATTTATGGTCTGAAGAAGCCCTAGTGGTGAAAGCGCTTACCGATGTCTTGTTGAATTAAAGTTCTATTTATTAATACTTGTACTTGGATCTAATTTTTGTTTTATGGACTTTTGAACTTGGATGTTTCTTCCAGCTGCCGTGTTCTGCTACCGTGAATGAGTACTGTCTTTGTATATTTCTACATTATTTTTACGTTCACAGGAGCGTTTACCTTGTGGAGGTGCGGATCATTATTTATATATTATAAAACAAGGTTAGTAAAAAAAACATACAGTCAGCATTTTTTATATATATTAGTTGTGCAGGTGGTGTGTGCTTGTGCTGCAAATCTTGAGAACGTCAAATTCAGCAAGTTATGATTTTTTTCTGTCTTAGTTTCCATTTTTAATAGTAATACAAAAGTATCACTGACTTAGGAGATAGAATTTTGGAATGTTAAAAGGGCATCATTTTATAATACCAGTCCCTCAATGAGTAAATTCTTCTAAGAACGGGAACATTAAAATAATTTGTAACTAGTAAACTTAAGTGCTCATGCCCAGGGATGCGTAACCCTGATTAAACATATCAGTAAACTGCATTTTTCTATCACCATTTATAAGGGGGCTTGTTACCACCTTATCCCACTGACAATTATTTAAAAGGGGATTAAAAGGGTGCCAGGTTCCCTGATAAAAATGCATGTATGTTTGCAGTGATGTGTACCATGAACTTCTTAAGCTGCCCAATCCATTTCAAAGAATATGTGTAGAAAAAATACACCAGAAAAAGCAACAAAAATATTAACAGGTATTAGTATGATACTGAAGGTCTAAATGTTAATTGAATTTTTACAACAAAGAAAAGGACATTAAAAAAGTCTGTCAGGACTGTAAGTGTGTTACAGCAGAACACAATCAGGAACACAACTGGAAATTAACAGAAATCAAAATAAAAAGAGAAAAGAAAATCGGAACAAATCTTAGACTTAAAAAAAAATGGAATGCCAGAAGTACAGCAGCAAGAAGGCACTATATAATGAAAATCAATGCCGAAAGCTACAGATGAAATGCAGACTGTAAATCTGTACTAAAAGACATTAAACTACACAACAAACTGTAATACTTAGTTAGATTACAGATTGTAATAGAATTTCAGAATGATATTCTGCAAGATCAAAACACTGAAGTCAAAGGCCCTAAACGTGACAATGCTGTGTCTATAGTTTGGTACTAGTGTGAGATTTACTAATGGCTGCAGTAATGACCCACCTACACGCTCTAATGAATTTGCCCATGAGAAGAATGACAGGCAAAGGATAAAGAGCATAAAACATCTGCTGAAAGTTGATCAACTGAAAGAGCAGAACCTTGTACATTATATCCTGTAGTTACACACTTGCATGCATACACATACCAAAAAAAATAACTATATACAAAGCTAACTTTGGGCTCCTAAAAACAGAGGTGGCTAACTTCACGGCACCCATGCAAATGGAGAACAGTTGCATGACTGCCGAATCATACACCAATGCACTGTATGAACACATACAAAAATGCATGGAACTCGCCATTCCCAAAAGAACTAAGACGCTCTCCTCCAAAAAAGGAAGCCAGTCTGGTGGTCCCCTGCCATAAACAAACTCTACAACAGAAGGAAGAAACTGATGCAGAATAAGGTGAAGTCCCAAGACTGGAAAAACTCCCTTATCAGCCTTAACAAAAAGTTGAGATTCCTCATCAAATCCTCTAAAGATAGCTATGAAAACAGAATTTCAGCAGATGGTAAAGAACCACAAGGCCTTCTACAGTTATGTAAAGAATCTCCACGGCAATAGCCAGATTTGCTCTGAGCTACTGCACAATGGTACCTCCTATACCAAGCCAAGAGATTTTGCCAATATAGTGGCCGACAGATTCAGTGCCAACTTTATCACCCAAAGGACCAATCACAATAACAGTAGATTGCCAGGCACCCAGTATTACTGCTGCACAGGTTAAAACAGCACTATCCAAAGCCAAGAAAACAGCTTCTATGGGACCTGACAATATCCCTGGCTGTGTTCTACATGAACTACAGAGTGAACTGGCACCTCACATGTGTGCCCTGTTCAATCCCAGCCTCACCTCAGGCTTTGTCCCTACAGAATGGCACACTGCTACAGTCATCCCTCTCCACAAAGGAGGAGTGACTACAGACTCTGGGAACTATCGCCCCATTAGCCTGATGAGTCTGATATGCAAAGCTATGGAACGCATCATCATGGACTTAATAAACAAGGATATAGGGAATCTCCAAACTCTAGATCCCACACAGTTTGGTTTTGTGAAGGGTAGCTCATGCCTGCTCAACTTGGTCGACTTCTTTGAGTCAGTCTCCAGAGCTGAGGATGAAGGCAAGGTGGTTCATACAGCCTACCTTGACCTGGCCAAGGCCTTTGATACCATTCCCCACTCAGGAATCATAGAAAAACTCACTAAGCTAGGCATCAACCCCTATATCATTAGGTGGTTTGCAAACTGGCTCACAGACAGAGCCCACAGTGTGAAAGTAGCTGACTCCAAGTCAGACTGCTGATCAGTCACAAATGGTGTCCCACAGGGTTTGGTCCTAGGTCCTCTCCAGTTTGGTATCTACTTCTCTGAAGTTTTTAAGTTCAATGCCAAAAATGTGTTGTCATCCCCTTTGGGAAATGAATTACCACATTGATGGTAGTCCAATGAACACAGAAGGCATTATAAAAAAATCTGGGAACACAGGTTGACAGCAACCTCTCTTTTGACCACCACATTGCCATTGTGGTCAGAAAGTCCTTCTATGTGGCAGATCTCATTATTAAGGGTTTTGCATCCAGGAAGAAAGAGGTCATTGTCTCCCTCTACTTTTCCCTCATTAGGCCAATCATTGAGCACAATGCCCCATTTGGCATGTACCTCACTAGACACCTGCAACAACTGGAGAGGCTGCAAAAGTACCTCACAAAGAGGATCCTAGGCCTTAAACATTTGTGCTATATGGACAGACTAAAAAAACTCCAACTATTCTCTGCCTCATATCACCTACTTAGAGGCAATCTCTGCTTGACTTACAAAGCCATATCCGACCCAGCTCTGTTAGAAATGCTACATCTAAAGAAATCCCAATCTCTCTGTACCATATGCATCAGAGACCTCAACCTCATTATCACAACAATCAACAGAACATAGTGGGAGGGACAGGTTCATAACCCAGAGACTGCCCATGCTATGAAATAAACTTCCCATACATGTCAAACAGAGCACCTCACTGGCCCTCTTCAAGAGAAATCTTGATGAGTGGATGGGAAATAGAAAATTCACCCCGGGGATCACTCCAGTGGCTCTACTCGAGAGAGGCACTGGGAACTAAGGTCGGGTGGCACGATGCCATGGTAAACCTGTGGGATAAGTTTGTAAAGGTTCCAGTGCCATTAGCCTAGTACACACCTATGAACCTACACACACACACACACATATATATATATATATATATATATATATATATATATATATATATATATATATATATATATATATATATACATACATACACACACACACACAATGTGCAATAAGCAGAAGCAGCAAAAACAGAGAACAAATAAGTAAAAGAAGCTAAACTGCATATGGTCAAATTGCTTTAAAATGTGACAGAAACATCTAATGGACTGATCTCTTCTTCCTCTTTGTAATGAAGGAAGTGGATCTAGAAACAGTCAACACATACACCATAAGGCTTGTAAAGGTTCCAGGCCATTAGCCTAGTACACACCTATGAACCTATAACAACAAAACTATCACATTTATCTAAACACAAAAAAGTGTCAATCAAGAATGAGCACATGGCCAACAATGTGGAGGAAGAGACAGCAGGATATCCTTCTGTATGCTGCTGGCTGTTATATCACTTCTGACTGCATATACATCTGAGCACTTCCCATCTTTACAGGCTTTCATTACCATTTGTGTGCTTAATAAATACTGTTCTACAGTTGTATCACTAATAAGGAACCATCTTACACACAACTGTGTCCCATCCTAGCCACATGTAGGTGTTCATTTTCACCTTTCATAGCTCTGTTGACAGGTTGCTTGGCTGACAGATACGGTTCATCTAGATCTGTCAACACACTGAGTTACCTGTTGATTTGCAGCTCCAGATCCATGCCTAGGTTCTCATCAAATTTAATTTACCCAACAAATACAGTATAAACTTGCAAACAATGATAAAACTTAGGCCTGCTCAGCAGAATTGATGTAGAATTCACTGATGATTCAAGGCAGATCCATCTGTGTGAGTGAGCATGTAAGTGCACTGACAGTTAGCTAGCTAGCTGTATAAACCAATGTGAGCAGACACACTACTAAAATTCAAAGAGCACCAGCATGACTTCATCTCTCGTTAGTAAACATGGAAACTGAAAGGAAAAAAATTGATGGCAACACTGAAATAAGATAAGACAGCCTACTTCTTATACCACTATATAATCCTCCCTAAAGAAATATATTTAAAATCTAAGACTAGATCTGCAGTGTGACAAAGCAGTCTGGGTATCTAGTCAGTGCACCACTGGCAGGACTCACTGTTATTTGAGAATCAGGATATACAACATAGTCTGGGCAGGTCTCAAACACATGTAGGATGAAGGCAGGCGGGTCACTAAGGTATCCTGATTACAACACAATGGATAAGGGGAACTACACATTTGGGTGACCACACAGCAAGTACAAATATGACTCAGTCATTGTACATGCCGGTGTGAACGACCTGAGACGTACCTCCCTGGACTACATGAAAAGAGACATAGAGGAGCTCTCTGATTATGTAGCCCAGGCCGGTATGACCCTGACCCTGAGCAGCATGTTACCCTCACCAAGAATGATGCCACAGTACAAAGACAAAATGATCAGTTTTAACAATTGGCTTAATTACTGGTGTCATTCTAAGGGGATCCAATGTTTGTCTGCTTGGGATGACATGCTTGACAAGCCACGCTGCTTCGCAAGGGATGGCTTGCACCTGTCACCCCTGGGCTTCCGGATATTGGCCAAGGCTCTTGCCACCCCCATAGTGCCTTTTTTAGGCAAGGCTCAAATGACAATCCTACCTCCCTAGAAAATACAAGTGGAAAAAAACTAAGGGTAATGCTGCTCAATGCTAGAAGTCTAAACCTCAAGATGCACGCCCTCGAAGCCCTCCTCAGTATGGAGAACATCGATGTCTGTGCAGTGACTGAAACCTGGTTCAAGGCTCCTGAGAGCACCCCAGCACTATCAGGTTTTGCCTCATATCATGCTTTCCGGCCCCAAAACTTGGAACGAAACACAAAAGGAGGGGGAGTATCCATTTTCATCAAAGATACCCACACCTCCAGGTTAGTGGCAACGCACGAAGCATCGGAGACTATCCAGGTGCAACTAACCATAAGCAAAACTGCCTTACAGTTTGTAGCATGCTACAGACCACCCTCTCAAACTCAGGAACCCCACACAGCCTTCCTGAAGACACTGGAGAGTATGAATGTCTCTCCAAATACCATCATTTTGGGAGACTTCAACTACCCAAACATAGACTGGGAACATTACTCAAGCCCCAACACCCTAGCCCAAAGGTTCCTAGAATTCATAAACTCAAATGCAATGGAACAACTAGTCACCATTCCCACAAGAGGAGACAATATACTAGACCTGATCATCACAAACATGGGGACAAAATGCTCCACACCGCAAGTACATCCCTCCTTGGTATGTTCAGATCACAAATTAATCTCACTGGAAATCCACATCCCGCCCCACCCCCTGCACAAAAGACCACAGTGAAGAACTTCTCAAAAGCAAACTTCACACTTCTTAAGACTGAAGTGGTATCTTTCAAGGCCCCTGGGCCAGTGGAAACCACGACCCACACTGCTGAATCCTTTGCAAATGCCTTCTATGGGCACCTTCAAGAATGCATGGATCATGCAATCCCAAATAAAACCAAGACCCATTTCCCCCAAAGGCAGGCGCCCAGTCTGGTGGACCCCAGCCATAAACAAACTTTACAACAGGAGGAGGAAGCTACTACATGACAGAGCAACATCCCTAAAAGGGAAGGCATCTCTGATCAGTACTAGCAAAAAACTACGATCACTCATAAAATCATCCAAGGCCAACTTTGAGAGAAAAATCGCAAAAGACACAAAAGACAATCACAAGGCCTTCTTTAGCTATGTTAGAAACCTGGGTGGAAACTCCCACATATGCTCAGAGTTAGTCCAAAATGACACAAAATACACTGAACCCACTGACATTGCCAACATTCTGGCAGACAGGTTCAGTGCAAATTTCTCCTCCCCTCCCCCTTAAAAGGAGAAATAACTATCCCAGCAGAGTGTAGCCTCCCTAACATCTCAGATGCCCAGGTGAGAGCCGCCTCTAAAGCTAAAAACACAGCATCAATGGGACCGGATGGTGTCCCAGGCTGTGTGCTACATGAACTCCAAGAGGAACTAAACCCACACATAAGGCTGCTGTTTAATCTTAGCCTTACTACAGGATACGCACTCCAAAGAGTGGCGTGCAGCAACAGTGGTCCCACTTCACAAAGGCGGTGCTTCACGGACCCTGAAATTACCGCCCCATAAGCTTGACGAGCCTGGTCTGCAAAGCTATGGAGAGGATCATTATGGAACTCATAAACAAAGACATTGGGGACCTACAGACATTGGATCCTACCCAATTTGGCTTTGTCAAGGGCAGATCCTGCCTTTTGAACTTGGTCGACTTTTTTGAAACAGTAACTAAGGCCATTGATGAGGGTAAGGCAGTTCACACAGCCTACCTTGACCTTGCAAAAGCCTTTGACACAATACCCCACTCGGGCATCATAGACAAACTCACCAGCTTAAATGTAAACCCATATGTCACAAGATGGGTAGCAAACTGGCTCAAGGACAGAACTCACAGGGTCAGAGTTGCTGGAGCTATGTCAGACTCTAAGCCAGTCACAAGCGGTGTCCCACAGGGCTCAGTCCTGGGACCCCTCTTGTTCGGCATTTATTTTTCCGAGGTACAGGCAAACATAGGAGGATTGTGGCTGACAAAGTTCGCAGATGACTGCAAACTGGGCCATAATTGATACTCCAGCGGACACAAACATCCTTCAGAGAGGCCTCATAGAAACGGATAATTGGTGCCAGAGCCATGGCCTTAAGCTGAACGCCAAAAAATGTATAGTCATACCCTTTGGGAAAAACAAGGTACCGACAAATTACCACATAGGCGGTAATCCATTAAGTACAGAAGAGGTAATCAGGGACCTAGGGACCCAGGTTGACAGTAACCTCTCATTTGACACTCACATTGCCAAAGTGGTTAGGAAGACCTTCTATATTGCCCACCTTATCATGAAGGGTTTCACATCTAGATCAAGAGAGGTCAATGTGCCCTGTACTCTTCTCTTATCAGGCCAATGATTGAGTACAATGCCCCATTTGGGATGTATCTCACCCGACACCTGCAGCAGTTGGAAAGACCCCAAAAGTTCCTCACCAAGAGGATAAAGGGTCTTAAACATATGTCATATGCTGCCCGACTGAAAAACTCCAGCTCTATTCAGTCGCATACCGCCTACTCAGAGGTGATCTGTGCCTGACGTACAAGGCCATGTCCAATCCTGAATTAATGGACATGCTCCACCTCAGAAAATCCAAATCCATCAGAGCCACGAGAACAAGTGACTTAAACCTCAACACAGAAATAAATAGAACGTGCTGGAGGGACAGATTCATAACCCAGAGGCTCCCTACACTCTGGAACAGAATCCCAGTCCATGTTAGGCAGAGCCCCTCACTGACTCTATTCAAGAGAAATCTCGACGAGTGGATGGGAGATCGTAGGTTTACCCCGGGGGTCATCTCTGTGTCACTACTTGACAGAGGCATAGTAAACTAAACCCTAAAAGGGCGTAGTATTCTCATCCTAATGGGTGGTGTAAGCCACATACACTCTGGCTAGGCTTATAAATGCCCTAGGGCAGATAGCCTAGTATGAACCTATGAACTAACATGGAGCTGAAGTGGGAGATCTAAAGCTCAGATTATTGCTTGGTAGTGTAGAGGTTAATGGTTACATCTCCTTAATATATGCTTCAAAGGGGAAACCAAGGGCAACAATATTTGACAAGTTATGTGGGTGAAGAGGTAGGGCACAGACCTCTGAAATTTTATGTTACAATATTACAGAATGTCCAGTGACTAACAGACTACAGGACTCCAGTCATTGACAGGATGATGGGAGGTAGATGTAGAAATTTGATCCAAGAAAGGTTGGGGAAATCCAGTTTCTAACATAATGGAGGAAGATTAGGCAGATTGGGGGTGGAATGGTAAGGGAGACGCACAACGCTGAAAGATTCAGTGGAAGGTGAGGTGCTTGTGTGTTGTATGTGTGTACGTGGGGAGGGTTAAAAATTGGACACCAATCACTGACAGTCTGCTGAAAATCATATACAGAGTCTGACTGTTGACATTCCAGTGGGTAAAGTCTGAAGCTGATACAGAACTCTGATAATGGATAGGAAAGTGCTATCAGGGAAAAAATGCTTGCTACCAGGAAGGTAAAAGCACAGCTCTGGCTTTCACCAAGGGAGGGCAGGGAGTTGTGATGATCAAAAAAAGAAGTTATGTTCTTACCATAACATTCCATCTGAGTTGTTGATCTTCATTCATTCTTGACTGATGGAGACTGGATGACTATGCACTTTTGGCTTGAGGCCATGGCTTTGACACCAGGCATCTGTCTCAGTGAGGCCCTTTGTAGGATGTCCACATATGGCTCCTAGTTTGCAGTCATTAGCCAAAGACCTTCTGTGTTAGCCTGTAGCCAGTTGGCAACCCATCTTGTGACATAGGATTTATACCTAGTTTAGTGAGTTTATCTATAATTCCTGTTGTCTTTAGAATCAGTGGCCATTTTGTTTAATTAGCTTTGGAGGATTTTATCAGGCCTCCATTCATGGGATTATACTCTGTATAGCATTCAGTATGTCATGAAGTTCACCACTTCTGTCTTAAGTGTTGACTTCAGGTGTCACTGATGTTGGATTATTAAGGTGTTTGTTGAACCCTAATATTTTCCAGTACATCAAGAAACAATCTGGATTGCAGTTTCAGAGTTAGTTGCCATTATGCTGAGCAACTAGCCTGGAGGTGTGGATATCATTAATGAAGGTCCAGGTTACATGGCCGAAAAGTGTGGTATGAGTTATAGCCTGGTAGTGCAGGGGTGCTCTCTGGAGCCTTGAACCAGGTCTCAGTCACTGCACAGATATCGATGTTCTCCATTTTAAGGAGTACCTCAAGTGAGTGCATTTTGAGATTTAGACTTCTAGCATTGAGTAGCATCACCCTCAGTTTTTGCTTGCCTGTTCCTGTTACGGTGGTGAATTTGTCATTTGAACCTTGCCTAAAAAAGGCACTATAGGGGTGGCAAGAACCTTAGCCAGTATCCAGAATCCCAGGGGTGACAGGTATCTATTAATAATAACTGGCAAAAGATGACATAGAGCTTTGAAGAAGTTGTTTTGTTTGACCCTAGTTGAGGGAGATTCTGACTTTGAAAGTAACTGCTTTGTGGTCGGCTCTTACCAGGGATGATGACACTGTAGGGATGCTGCAGTGGTTGCTCATGTTGTTTAATACCAAGTCCAAGATATTTTCACCTCTTATGGGGGTGTTGACCAACTGGTCCAAGGCATTTGCATTGATGAACTCAAGGAATCTCTGGGCATTTGTGTTTTGGCAGGAGTGGGCATCTTGGATCAAAGTTGGGGGCCTGTAGCTAGCTATGATTTGAATAGGGGGTCTTGTCATTGGTTAACTGCACCTTGAGTGTCTCCTGTGCACCATACTGTTTGACTAGCCTGGAGGTGTATCTATTTTATATATATTGCAACTCCACCTCCTTTTGCTTTGCTTTTCAAGGTTTGGGGTCTGAACCAGGTTTCTGTGACTGCACAAATGTAAGCATCTTCCAGGGTTAAGAATGCTTGCAATGAGTGCAGTTTCATGTTTAGACTCCTAGCGTTTGGCAGCATGACCTTTAATTTGCATTTTGATAAATTTTCATGTTGGTAGTTTTGACCCCATGATATTGCCTAAAAATGCACTATGGGGGAGGCAAGAGCCTTTGCCAGAAGCCTGAAGGCCAAGGCAAACAGATTCAGGCCATCTCTGGCAAAGCACAGTGGTTTGTCAATCATGTCTTCTCAGGCTGTCAGCTGCTGGATCCCCTTAGAATGAAAAAGAAACTAAGCCAATTGTTAAAGTCAATCATTTTCTGTTTGTATTGAGGCATCATTCTGGGTGACGGTAGAATGCTGCTTAAGGCTAGGAACATACCTGCCTGGGACACATATTCAGCGAGCTTGATCATGTCTCTCTTCATATAGTCCAGGGAGGTACATCTCAAGTCATTCTTACCAATATGGAATATGACAGAGACATAACAGTAACTGTTGTTGAGAGACTTGAGTGCATGGATAATATGGCAGATTCTGGCACCTGGCAAACAACTAACTGTGACCTTCTCCTTATCCAGCCTGGTGAGGGGCACATCTGTGTGTCTCACAATGGAGTCTCCTATGACTACCATGTTGGGTTTATGTTTAAGCCTAGGTGGCCGTGAGATACAGGTGTGTAGACTATGTGCGGTGTGGCGGGCAGTGGAGTTTAGTGTGTTTTTGCCGAGGACGTCTCTTTTGTTTGGGTATGTTTTTGTTGAGGACCTCCGCATATGTGGGTGTGTGCTGTGTAGGTGTGGGTTGTGTTGACAACCTTCTCAGTGCCAGATATACTGGCGTGTGAGGGAGACAGCGTAGACTCTAGGTTCTTAATGTAAATGCAACTCTCATAAATTGTGTTCCTAGGTGGTAGTAGTAGAGGGCTATTCGTGAATATGAGGCAGTTGCTACACTGTCTCAGGATGCCCATAAAAAAAGAATGGCAGGAGAAAGTGTAGGAAATTGTCCATCCATATTTGTCAGAATCTTAGGGAGAGAGGCCAGACAGAGCAAAGAGGGTAAAGGATGGAAGGTCTAAGCGTAGTACTACTAGGTGATCACACAAGTGCTACTAAGGGAAAATTTGTAGCTGGAATACTTCACAAAGGGTTAAAAACAGTGCAGCTGCAGTGCATGATGTGCAAACAAGCCCATACCAGCTCAAACGCAGGGTTTAAATACCACAAAAAAACAAGATTCTAATAACACAGAAATCTAGCCAATCCTGCAAGTCCCTGCTTTCTTTACCAATCAGCCTGTATAAGACAAGGTCCAGGCAGCTCTGCTACTCTTACTAACAGAGGAGATAGGCCCCTACTAACACAAGATGGCTGCCAGAAACAACAAAGGCAAACATAAGATGGCTGCCAGAAACACATAAGGCAAAAAAAAAAAAAAAGCTTTGTATGCAGCAAACCTGTATCCAGACTATGCTACTCAATTTAAAGGTTAAGAACACAGTAAAACTCACAAAAAGACAAATATTAACCACTTACAGACAAAAACATAACTGACTGTATGAAAAAATACAGTTAAACAGTAATGAAATGCAATGAAATGCAGTTAAACAGTAATGAAATGCAGTTAATAAGTAAATTGCTTTAAAAATGCAAATGTAATAAATTAGCTCACAATCACGACAGTAAAAACAGCTCAAATAAAGCAGCATCTCAGTAGAATACTGTCATCAATTTAATAAGGCTACCAACAAGCAGTAACAAATAAGCAGTATCAAATGCGGCAAGCTAAATGCAGTTGAACACTTAAGCACAAACAGCAAAATGAAGTAGGAAGAGGCACAATATTTTTTTAAGTAGAAAGTGAGGAGACAGAAGATAATTCAAGGTTAAAAAGCTAAAGGGGTGGGCCTTCACAACTGATCTCACTGTACTCAGTAAAATGAGATAATGCAATGGGACTGGGAGGAGTGTCCAATATCAAATTTAGAGTAGAGGTGGGCAACTCAAAAGCCACCAAGCTTTAAGACCATAACAAGAGTAGGGCAGGTGGGTGGAGATACAAGATCAGAACAGAGGTTGTTTGTTCTTCTTCTTTCGGCTTTTTCCCGGTTAGTTAGGGGTCACCACAGTGGAAGTCCGATCCGCTAATGATTGGCAGTAGAATTTTTATGGGCTCCGAGGTGCCAGCTTGATGCCCAACCTTCAACTAAGGCACGCCCATTCTACGCATGTCTTTCGAACGCCACTTGACCACGGGGGGGGGACATGCAGACTCCACACAGAAGGCGCTCCAGCCGAGAATCGAATGGGAGAACCTCTTGCTGTGAGGCAACAAAGCTACTGCTGCACCCTGAATTCACTAAGCCCAAAAAACAGTTGCACAGTTTAAACAGATATGCAGCAACCATCTGAGTAGGTGTATCTTTGTCATTTGTCTCAGTTATGGATGGCATCGGATCCGAACCGGCAATCCGCATGGTTTTCCTGGATCCAAGCTCTCAGCCTCTCCCTCTCCTCTCCATAATGCCCTCTACCCCTACCTCCCTCAGATCCTTGTTTGCTAAACAAACAACAAAAAAAAAAACAAAATATATGAAGAAGCAGAAAAAAGAGGGGAGGGGGATAGGGGGGGGATGGTTGCAGACAATGAATACACCTACTCAGATGGAACGTTATGGTGAGTACATAACTTCTAAATCTGAAGTAGGATATTCATTCATGCACCCTCCGCTGGAACAGAACTTGAATGGAGGAGCAAGATGTCCATCAGGATGTGGTAGTACGAGGGCTCTGACATCTAGTATGCTCCATATCCAGTGATTTTCCCAGAAGGAATAGAGATGCAGAGTGACCATTCGGAATTTTCTTTGGGACTGCCAGATTCAAAGAGAGAGAGGAGTAGGATTGGTCTTAGTTCCCCGCCTTTTGGCACTAAAGACCCTTTGGTTCCAAGAACACGGACTCGGGCGAGCAGACCACCCCCTTATAGGAATTTATGGGATGAGATTTCCAAGGAGACATCCCACGAGAGACATGGGGAGCCTTCCCCTTCCTCCAAGTCTTCCTGTCCTTCTGTGAGAGACTGGGGGGAGAGGAGTGCTCCTGCCTCCCTTGCATTGATGTGGACAGGGACCTGGGGGGGGGCAGTCAGAGAGTCGGAAGCCTGGCCCAGTGCAGGGAAAAAATTACTTAATTTAACTCAAATTAAAACTATCAAAGAGGGAACCTAAACTTTCACACAGAATTACACAAAAAACTTAAAATTTTCTGATTTAACAGGTAATAAATCACCACTTAGCTGAGAGCTATGAATGCAAATCCAGTCACCAGCGAGATCTGGGGTCATGAGGGTAGAGCAGGGCATTATGGGTGAGGGGAGGAGCTGAGAGCTTGGATCCATAGCTGGAAAGATCCATAACCCACAGGTTGCAGACAAATGAATATCCTACTTCAGATACATTGTTATAGTTAATCAGAAGTGCAGAAAACATTTGAAAATAAACAGTTTTGAGGGTGCCTACTTTTGGAAGAGGGCTGGCAGATGGACTGAACTATCCTGAGACACACTACCAGACCCTATGCTATCAAAGAGCTACTTACAAACTGTATACCTTTATAGACAACATTAACAGAAAGTAAAAATACCTTGGGGTTGATGCCATTTGGGGCTTGTTGTCTCATTTTCCTCCATGTTCGTTCCTTAAGGAAGGTTCTGGATGGGTCAGGAATCACCTGGCTCCAGGAAGGTGGTGTTATCCTCAGTCTTTGTTCCATGGTGCTCCTGGTCAGTTAGCTTACCTGTCGTCATAGTTGTGGTTCTGTAGGGGAGAGTGGTCAGAACATTTTCAGAATTAGAGATGTTGCGCTCATCTGCCAAATAAAGATTCCCTGAATTTAAAGGACTGAGTAAGTGTCTTTAATTCTGAAAACGTTGTGACCACTCCCCTAGAGAACCACAACTATGATCACAGGCAAGCTAACTGAACAGGAGCACCAGGGAGCAAAGACAGAGGGTAACACCACCCTCCTGGAGCCAGGCACTCCCAGACCTGTCCACAGCCTTCCTTAAGGAATGAACATTAAGGGCAATGGAACAAAGAGACTCACCTGACAATAACACAAATGCAAGTTTTACTTTCTGTTAGTCTTAGTCTTTTCTCCTCATCCACATACCCTCCCTGATTGAGACTCACTTGCCCCCACCTGGGCTGGGCAGCATCCTTTCTCCCATTTACAGAAAAGATTAATGCAAGGGTATCTTGCATCATTAATGCAGCAGCAGGGGTATGAGGTGTGAGAGCTTATAAAAACAGTACTTGTAACAAGCATAAGGAGTATAAGAATCCCAGCCACAAGCTTTTGTACATGGAACAGAAATAAGATACCTACAATGCTATAAAATTGTTTGTGTTGCATATGACACAGAGCACAATTTAAGACTATGCTTACGGGGGCCAGAGCTTCTCAACAAGTGTATGATGGAGAATCAGTCATTGGTGGGAAACCAGCTACTGACAGCATACACATGCACAAAGACACGCACACAACTGCCCCTTCAACAAAGAAGCCTCCACCAAGCTGAACACTCTTGTGGAAGCACTCACCCATTCATCCACATGAATGATCCAGTAACACCTAATCCCCCGACACACGCGCACACACACACACACACACACACACACACACACACACACACACACACACACACGCACACGCACACGCACACATCCAGACTTAGTTCTCTCCCTACAGTCACCACCTAGGCAGACAAATATATTCACATTCATAGAGCTGCATTCATGCCTCTACAGACATACACACACATGTCCACACACACAAACTAACACACCTCCACACCCACATCTCTGTTGAACTCACTAGAACAGTGAGTACTCCCACATGAGTGAATGGATGACCAATGACTTTTTATGGAGATCACTTTTTCCTCCTAGAGTAAAATTTTACTTAGCAAGGAAATCAGGAGCCACAGATATTTACAGGGAGACAGCACATGACTAAATAGCAACAGCTACTTCACCGGACTGCCCCATTATCACACAGCTCTGCCTACGAAACCACTATGTGTGTGGAGGATCCCATGGAGGAAAAACTTTAAATGCATGGTGGTCTCTGACAAGGAAAGGCTTAGCATGATGATGGAAATCTGCTGAGATAAGGTTTACCCATCACATTACGTTCTTCTAAATCCCAGTGATTGTCTATGCAGCTCAATAATATTGAAATAAAGCCCAGACAGAATGAACTACAGAATTTCTCTATTTAAGCAAGTCATATATTCTAGAAAAAATGCAGACTGCACAGAAATTAAGCCACAACAATCATGCATTTAATATGAGACAAAACCATAAACTCAAACCACAAAGTTCAAGCTTCACAGTCAATTAATGTAAATCTTATAGTAGTTCCAAGTGTTAAATTAATCAATCCAGAACGTGTGCACATGTATGTGTTTAGTGGGGTCTGCATCCTGACTACAGCCACATTTTTCAGTCAAATGTCTGATGCTGTTCAACTGTAATGAAATTAGCAAATGTATAAATACATAAATAAATAAAAAGATGTCCTGTTCATAAAGACAATCTGCGTCAGAGATCCTACTATTTGATTCCCATACAAGTAAGAGAAATACATACAATTACTCTGAAGTTATAGTAACAATGAATTTCCAGTATTATGCAAGAGCAATGCTGTGATAATCCTAAATGTATGCATACTTTGTCATACAAGCACAACAGTTTTAAATGTTCAGTTACCATTTTTCTTAGAATATGCTGTTAAAAACAGACCATTATGATTTACAGTCCCACTTAATGCTGTTATATCTTCATGTGACTAGCAATACACTTAACGCTACCATGACAATTTTATAACACACCATATCCTTGACCACCATTAACTACAACCATACTAAAGTATGTTTTTAGACTGGACAGTTGAATAATGGAATGAATGGTAAATGAGGATGAGAAATGAGCAGAGTCACAGGCATTTTTTTAATATAAACAAATTAATTTTATCTATGCTAAAATTCTCTCTAGAAGAATCCATATGGCAAGATTAGCTCGTCAACACAAACTGATCTAACATATTCCTAGATCATCCTATGTACAGATTTCTAAAATGGCCACTGCTCTGGTTACTAAGAAGCCTCTGTGAGAAAGTGCAGATGCTGCAAGATACACTTCATTATTCATAACTAGCTGGGTATACTATAACTTTATATTTATGTATAAGAAATAAGACTTCTTCAAATTTTGACTCAAAGTAGCCCACTCAGAATATTTGCCAGTGGGAATAGTACATTACAAATAGTTTTAAAATACCTAATGGAAAAAAGAAGTTATGTCTTACCATAACGTTCCATCTGTGTCATTCATCTTCTTTCATTCATCACTGATGGGTCCGGTTCCGAGCCCTCAGAACCGAGTCGGCCAATTACCAAGTTCGCACCAGCCAAAAACTATTGAGCTAAGCTTCTACCCACAATGCCCTTCTCCCTGTTACCTCAGATTGAGTTTGCCCGTGATAGACCAGAAAAGCAGAGGCCCCTTCTGCGCAAATGCCCTAAGACACCACTAGGACCCAATGTATCCTCCAGGAGCCTTTGGAGGGGGAAGGAGGGTGGGAAGTGATGAATGAAAGAAGATGAACAACACAGATGGAACGTTATGGTAAGACATAACTTCTCTATCTGATGTTGTTAATCTTCTTTCCATTCATCACTAATGGGACAGAATCCCAAACTACCTTGAGACACATGGGCGGCCCTTATGGAAGAAAGTTCCTGAGTACTACTGAGCCGAAGGCAGCTCTCCCTCTGGAGACCACATCCAATTTGTAATGAATGATTAAAGTGTGGGGTTTAGTCCAAGTGGCTGCTGCGCAAATGTCATCCATAGAAGCCCTGGAGTGGAAAGCTACTGATGTCGCCATAGATCTAGTGGAATGGGCTTTAACCAGCGGCATAGGTTCTTTTGTGGAAGAGTAAGAGAAACATATGCAGTCCCTTAGCCATTTTGATAAAGTAACCTTGGATACAGAATTTCCCATTCTAGGTCCAGAAAAAGAAATGAAAAGCTGGGCAGACTTACGCATAGTATTTGTTCTGTCTAAATAGAATCTCAGTTGTCTGTGCACATCCAAGGAATGTAGGCAGTACTCTCTTTTATTAGAAGAATTCGGAAAGAACAATGGTAGGTCAATGGACTGATTGGTGGAGAAGTCAGAAACAACCTTGGGGAGGAAAGATGGAATCGTCTGGAGAGATACACTGTCCTTGTGACAGACCAAATAGGGTCTTTTGATGCACAATGCCTGTAGCTCCGAAAAACCCGCCTAGCTGAGGTAATGACTACCAAGAACAAGGATTTCCAAGACAAGAATTTCAGGTCACACTTTGCTGTGGGTTCAAAGGGGGGTTGAGTCAAAGACTGTAGAACTAAACTGAGGTTCCATGGCTCTATAGGCTGTCTGACTGGGGGCCTGATGTGTGAAACTCCTTTGAGAAAGGTCTTACATAAACGTAGTGATATGAGAGGCGTACCATCCAACCCATTATTGTAATTTGAAATTGCAGCCAGATGTACTCGCATGGTAGAGGCTGCGGCACCCTCTTCAAAAAAAACTTAAGACAAGTACTGCAAAACCGCTGTGACTGGAGCCGAGTACGGATCTAGCATGTTATCCTTTGATCAGAGAGAAAACCTTTTCCATTTGTCTTGATACAGTCTTCTAGTGGATGGTTTATGAGAGGCCAAGATAATATCCCGAACAGATGAGGTGAGATAAGCCTGCCTGGCAATTAACGGAAGTGGAGAAACTAAGCTGTCAGCCTAAGACTGGATAGATTCGGGTGGCTCAACCCTTGGGGGTGAGCAATCAGGTCTGGAAGAGGGTCTAGCATTCATGGCGGATATACCAGATGAGGCCGAAGAAAGGGGAACCAAACTTGTCAAGGCCAAAAAGGAGTTATGAGGATCACTTTACATTTCAACCGATGAGCTTTCTTTAAGAACTGTGGGATCAGAGGAATGGGTGGATAAGCATAAAGAAGTCCCGTGGGCCAATCGTGAATCACAGCCTCCCTCAGGGACTCCCTCTTTGGGGGGGATAGGGCAAAATAGCTGCTGCACTTGTTGCTCGATAGGAAAAAAACTATAGCTCACAATTTTTTAGAAATAATCAAGTTTTTTACACAAATATCAAAAACATTTTCCACTTAGCTGAGAGCTCGGCTGAAACGTGGCTTTACTGCTACACGGCAAACAAGATCTGAGGTAACAGGGAGAAGGGCATTGTGGGTAGAAGCTTAGCTTGAGAGTTTTTGGCTGGTGTGAGCTTGGTAATAGGCCGGCTCGGTTCCAAGGGCTCGGAACCGGACCCATCAGTGATGAATGGAAAGAAGATTAACAACATCAGATCTGTAATTTGATTGTTTGTCTGCTCGTTTATTATTTGGACCATTTTCAGGTTCAGTCCAACTGGGTGCAGACAGTATAAAAATCACAATATGTTGCTTGGTCTGAAAGTTTCTGTCAAAACAGCATGCATAACTTGGTTATAAAATGGGATATTACTATACTGAAATACAATGGCATTTGCTGTTTGAATATTTATATTTACAATATGCACATAAAAAGTTTAGAAATGGAGGTGAGGGTGGTAAAAGGGTAGAGGAGAAGGAAAATGAAGAATAATGCAAAAGTCATTGGTATATACATAGGAGGGGATAAGAAGTTAACATACAAAGCCCAGTTCAGTCGCAACCGTTACAATATACGTCCGTTTTCACAGTGATATTTCCTTGTCAAAGGTTAGTATGTAATAAAATCCTACAGCCCCACCCCAAAGTTAAATACTGATATACTTTTAAAACAGGTCAATCTGAAAGTTGAAAAACTGTTAGGTAAGCAACTGACTTTTTAATATTCTTTGCAGCAGTATGCCACATGGCGTATTGCTTTATAAACATATCACTACAGAAAATGATGGCAGAATTTCAAAACTGTCTAGTGACTCTGCTCAGGATGTATATGCTAATATGGAAAACAATCTGCTAATGAAAGGTAGATGGTTTTAATGTCACCTGTCAGGACATGGAATCAGGAACACTTCTATCACAGATGCTGACCAAGTATGATGTCATGCGATTCAGGCAAAACTCAGGTTAGGAACAAACACAAAACATGTATGGCAAAATGTGGAGTATGGTGCATGGACTCCTTCAGTAATCTCAAAATGTTTCCTGCAGAAGGAAAAGCAGGAGAGAAAAAAAAACAGTAAATCTAAGATCGTCACATATGCTGCCTTAAATCTTATCAAAAACAAGCCAGCTCATTCAAAATACAAAACAACACCAAGTTACAAAATGCTATATTCCACTTTTACAGCTCTACTCTATGGAGATTAATTTAGTGACATAAAAACTGTATATATAAAAAGCACAGCTGTATCCCAGGAGAATAAAAGAATACTAACATTTCTATATTATTCTAATAAAAATAATTTTCAACATAATTAAAATGCACAGTGTCATAATTTAGATATCATAACATGGCTATATATATATATATATATATATATATATATATATATATATATATACACATACACACACACACACACACACACACACACATACATCAGTATTATTGGCTGTAGATAGTTTCATAATCATTCAAGCGAAATCAGCAGCCATATTGTGAAAAAAAAAACACTTTTGCTAAGTGAAGAAAATGAACCGTCTTTCAGCAGTTTTCATTTGCTCAGTAGCACTTACAAAAAGAGTACTGCTGACATATACAGTCAGAGCTATTAACGAAAGACTAGTAAAACTTTATCAAGTAATACTAACTATTCAATGTAATTTGATTGTGCCTGTTTTCATCCACACTGCCAAAATGTCAAGTATAAGGCTTCATCGGTGAGACACGGCCAAGAACCAGAACCTTTCTGCAGTACCTACCCACAATGGATGAAACTAAACTAAAAAAAAACCGAGAGAAATGAGTTCTGCAACTTCAATTTGAGTAGATTACAGGGGTAGTCCACTACATGTCATCAATACTAGGTCTTCAAACAAAGGTTTGAATACAATTTTGCACTTATCTGCTGCAACTCTGTCAGCTTTTTTATTAGTTGCATATCAACACTGACAATCAGCTTCAAACTGAAAAAAAATGAAAAGCTTCCAAAAACAAGTCTTTCCCACAGAACATCTGAAAAGATAAAAACAGTTCTACAATGAATAGTGAAGGTTAGCAGCCGCTTGATTATAATACAAACATGTCAGAAGCAAATTATTTTAGATTCATGTGCTTCAAAAGCAAACTCTGTAAAAAATTCAACTTCATCTGAATGCTTATTAGCTGAGTGCCTATAAATTCCTGAGATAGCACACAATGAAGGGCAATATAGTGCAAAGTTATTTAAGACAAAGGCACTGTTGGGTGCTTTTTCCTTAAAATGCACATAGTATTACACTCAGAAAATCAGGATTTAATGGTAAAACAAAATGGAGTTATATATAACAAGCACAATAATAAATACACTTAGAAAGGTAAACAGTTATCCAAGGGTTTCTTTGAAGTCTTTGCAAAATTTTCCAGTCCACAAAGGCAATTTAGCAAAAACTTATGAAACAGCCCAAGACATACAGTAAGAAGTAGCAGAGTTTAATGTTCAGGCATTGCTAAACAAGCCACCAGCAATTATAGGTGGCTTGCTAATACAACTGGTGAGTTTTTGTTTCACATTTTCAGTTCATCACTACAAAGCGGATCGTCATTGCAATCATTCATTCCTAAATAAAAACATTCTTACAAACATCATACAAAATGGTGATCTCTCAAGTGGCAGAACCACTTTTTTCTCTTCTGAGACTCCCCTACATAGGTGGATTACTAAATTTGCTGCAAATTACACATCAATTAATGACACAATCATGGGTTCATAGGAGGTTACTAGGCTAATGGCCTTAGGGCCTTTACAAGCTTAGCTGTGCAGTAACTCGAGTACCCTTATTGACCTTGGTTAGATGGTCATTGTTAGCAGAGCGATTTTGTGATCAGCACCAACTGCCCCTGTCCATGAGGGACGTAGGTGCCGCCCCCAGGGTGAATTTATGGTCACCCATCCAGTTGTCAAGGTTGTGCTTGAATAGGGTCATCAAGGAGCTCTGCTTCACATGGAGTGGGAGCTTATTCCAGAGGAGCGGCAATCGATGGGAGATATATCTGTCTCTCCAGCATGTTCTGTTAATGTCACACACTAGGCCGAGATACCTGGAGCGAGTTACTCTTGTCCCATTTGATTTGTGGATGTGCAGCATTTTCATTAGGGCAGAGTCTGAGACTGCTTTGTAGGCCAGGCAGAGGTCACCTCTCAGCAACCTGCATGATGCAGATTACAGTGACAGGGCTTTCAGTCTTTACATGTGTGTCATGTTTTGGAGACCCTGGATTCTCTTGGTTAGAAACCTCTGTGGTCTCTCCGGTTGCTGTAGGTGTCTGGTGAGGTACATACAGAAGGGAACACTATACTCAATTGGTGGTCTGATAAGAGTCGAATACAGCAAAGCTATACCTTCCCTACTCTTGGATACAATGCCGTTATTTATCAGATGTGCAATGCAGAATGTTTTCTTACCACTATGAACACACTGCTATCGACCTGTGTTCCCAAGTCTCGCATCACTGAGTTTGAGCTTAAAGGGGTGATATCTACATCATAACTAGCAGGAGCTACTTCTTTGCCAAAGGGGATATTCAGGCCCTTTTTTTTGCATTAAGTTTTAGTCTATGAGTTTGGCACCAATCATTGTCCGTCAGACCTTTCTGTAATATGTTAACATCATTGGGGGACTCTATGATTGGGCGGCCACGGTGGTGCAGCAGTTAGCGTTGCCGCCTCACAGCAAGAGGTTCTCCGGTTCGATTCTCGGCTGGGGTGCCTTCTGTGCGGAGTCTGCATGTCCTCCCTGTGGTCACGTGGGTTTCCTCCGGATGCTCTAGTTTCCTCCCACACCCCAAAGATATGCTGTAGGTGGATTGGACACTCTAAATTGGCCCTAGGCATGAGTGTGTGCGTGTGCCTTCTGTGGAAGGTTGGGCGCCAGGCTGGTGCGTGGTGACCTCTGAGCAACTCAACTTGATGAGTATGGCCCAGATACTTAGGTTTAAGGTGTTTTTGACAGTGAGGGATTAATTATATCGCCACTAGGATTTGTGTTATTATGTGCAGTGGTGTGTTCTGTTAGTGTATCCAGTTTGTGTATGGTGTTTGCTTGTGAGGTCTGTGTGGTCTTTTGGTAGGCTCTTAGTGAGTATCTCTTAGGCTCGGTTTATCTGTCTCATTACTGTGTTGTGTGAGGAGGGGGCTGTGTTTGCTGACAACCTGTTGTGTACATCTTCTATATTATTGTATGAAGACTACTTCTAATTTTATGGTATAGTTACATCTCTCATGCTGTGTTTGCTTGCCTTTATGTTGTAGCTCTTGTTTAGGAGCAAGGTGTTTTATAGACTAGATCAAGATACCCATGTATTGTCCAGGTTACACCATGAAATGGTGGGAAACTGTAGGAGCATATGGCAAGTAGTAACTGTAGTAACTAGTGGGATGGACTAGATGGCGTAGGGTTTGCTTGGCTGACTAACACGTGGAGCTATTCTGGGGAGGGCGGCAGGTATAAGATGTAGTAAAAGCACTTAGAATCTTTGATTGAGTTGCTTGCTAGGTAGCAATGTGCTTCATAGCTCTATGAGCTGGGTGGAGCTAAGGGAAGAAAGCATCAAGAGCTCCAAAGGGAAAAGTGTGTTTTCTCAAGGAAAAGTCTAAACACAGCAGGGCTAACACCCAGCAGGGCTGTGCAGCCAGGTCCCTGATGCAGGAGAGACTAAAACACAAGCTTAGTTAAACACAAATAGAATAAATTAACCAATAGAGGGCTCCAAGAATTAGACCTTTCAGCAATCCCCAACTCCAGCAATCCCTATTTCCCCATCTGACACAAGGGTGCAGGAGGGCCAAGTAAATGTAGAATAGCTGGTTTAGTGCTCAAGTAATATGACAAGTGATTCAGCTAATCTATATCTAGCTATCTTCAAAATACAGAAGTAGTACATATTCAAAGTGCAGTTAGTAGCTTAAGTATAGATAAAACAATGACGTAGTAAAACAGCGGCAGCAAATCACAGTTCAAAAAGTGCAATGAGTGCAGTAAATAGCAACTTGTTGTTGAACACAATGGATGCCTTAGTTTAGTTCAGATTCCTCAGTTCTCTGGCCAGAATACAAGCGTAAATAAATTAGATTTTATAACACTCACCATAACGTTCCGATCCATAGGTGTATTCATTTGTCTGCAACCAACCTGTTATGGATCGATGGATATCGGCACCGCTCAGATTTTCAACGCTGGATCCAAGCTCTCAGCCCTCCCTCACCCATAATGCCCTGAGGCGAATCATGACAGACAGATCGAGTTTGTAAAGCACAATACCCTCAAAAGGGTAAGCCTAAATATACAGGAAACTGAAGGCCAGGATAGGAGGCAGGGATAGTTGAACAAATGAATACATACACCTCAGATGGAGCGTTATGGTGAGTACATAAGGATTAAATCTGATAAGATATTATTTGTCTGTCCACCAACCTGTGGTCCCAACTACCCACCTGAATCTTAGTGACCATCATGGAAGAAGGATATTCGGGGAGCGGAGCCCCCAAATGCCCACCCTAGATAGAAGCAAGAACTTATAGTGAGTGATAAATGAATGATTGAGCCCGTGGCTGCTGAAAAGATCCAAAGAGGAGTCCTGGCCTTGAATGCTTGAAGGTGAATGCGGCCGGGTTGAATAGGCTTGTTCCCTCCGGTGCGAGCCCTTTCCTGGCGCTTGATAAGCCAAGAAAATGCAATGTGAAATCCAGCGTTGCCAGCGGATTGAAGTGGCTTGTAGGAATTTGGCTTGCCAAGAAATAAACAGCAGGTCCGGATTGCTATTGGTCGGATTCCTGTCTGAATAAAATCTTAGTTGCCTGTAGACAGTTAGTAGTGAACAGACCAGATTCTTTGTTTTCCTTACTTGAGGAAAACAGAAGTTAAGAAGCAGTTTGATGTTTTAATCAGAAGCGATTTTAGGAAGGAAGGAACGATTGGTCTGAGGGGACCAGTCCGGATAGGAACCAAGTGTAGAGGTTGAGCTGATAAAGCTTGAAGTTCAGAAACTCTGTTGGCTGATGTAATGGCTACTGAAGCTGCTTTATAGAGACAAATTTGAGGTCCACTGTAAGGTCCGGGCTTTCGAAAGGAGAAGCCCAGTCCAACCAAGTAGGACACCAAAGAAGGTCCTGAGGAACTGCACTGTTAAAGAAAGGTCCCAAGTGAAGGAAAGCAAGGTTTTGCACAATGGAAACTTGGTATAAGAGGAAGAGAGAGATGATGTTGAATGTAGTGGTAGAGAACGCCCATTGAACTTTTGACTGTGGACTACTGGCACCATCATTAAGAAAGGTTATGGTTAGAAATCATACAGGAGAGGAACCGTGAGGGGATCTAGGCCTTGCAGCTCCGCCCACACAGACAAAGCGTCTCCGCTTGCCGTTGAAAGCCTTTTTAGTGGATGGTTTGCAGATGAGCTAAAATAGCCTTGGGAGAAGAAATGCATCAACCCGGTCACTGTGGAACTGGAGCAACCAGCGGTCAAACCTGGGTTGTCAGGAGGAGGAGGATGGAGCAGGAAGAGGTGGGATATCAATGAAGAATGGATCTAGAATCCCAGGGAGGATTCACCGAGTGAGACATAGGAGAGAACCCAGATCTGTCGAGGAGGAAATGGAGCAATGATCTGTCATCTGCAAATGAGAGAAGCTTTCTGAGGACTTGGCTGCACAGAGGCAAGGTGGATGGAAAGCGCCACAGAGGCCGGGTAGTGGCTTATACCAGGCGTCTCTTGGGGTGCCAAGCATGGAGAAGAAAAAAAACTGTCGGGTACTCTGGGAGAGGGAGAAAGCTATCGAGGAAGGAGGAGGTTCCCCACGTGCGAATATGCGTTCAGCTACTTGACAATTGAGAGACCTGCGGAGTCAGAGGCTCTCTAATGAGTTGAACTCAGCTTGTGTAGGACCGGAGACCGACCGGAATGTTGCTTGCTGACGATTGGTGGAAGGATTTGCTTCATTCCCAAACTCTCATGGCCTCTCGACAAAGAGGTAGACCTTGTTCCCCTTGCTTGTTGATCAACCAGACAGACATATTGTGTTCTTATGGTGTTCCCAAGGGAAGCCTTGGAAAGTCCTTTAGCAGCGGCAAGGCTAAGAGCTCATCTCGAGAACATTGATAGCACCAAAGGTCTCTGAATACGTTCACGTGCCTTGGACCTAAGGGCCGCAGTACCCCCCCACCCGAGGCCGGGAGGCGCGTCCGGGCTCTGCCGGTGGCGAGAGGGAGGAAGCACAAATGGAGGACCCTCGTGGAGATCCGGGAGTGGAATGCAAGAGGAGCCGCTTGCAAGAGGACCTGATGCGCATGGGATGATGCATGGGGAGTATAAGATATGACCACTGAACTAAGAGCGTCCACTGTGGGAATCATGGGCCTGGCAAGAGGAAGAAGTGCTGATCGAAGCCATGGACTGGGCCTGGGACCAAAGGACCAACTCCAATGGATGACCTCAGAATGGCAGAATGGCCCAGCTGCCCTGTTGGGAACTCTGCTGTCAGTGTGGAGAACTCGTAAACTCCTTGTGTCTAGTCTGGCCCCTAGCAAGTCTAAGAGCTGAGTGGGCGCCAGGTTGGACTTGTTTGTATTTTATGTGATGCTGAGAAGAAATGAGACCCAAGATGGAGAGAAAGAGTCATGAAAGGAGAAAGTAGATGCCTTGTTGGGGCGTGTAGGGAGCCAGTCAGGTAGGAAGGAAAGCACTGGAAGCCTCAGATTGGGCACTGTGGGCTGCCACCACTGCTACACCCTGGGGCACCCTGGACCAAGGGTGGACCCGGAACAGCAGCGGACTTGGCTCCCTGCAGGCGGAGGAAACCTCCTGGGCGCCTGGAGCGCCTGATGTGGCTCTGTCAGCGTCGCGGGATCTATCGAGCACATCAGTGGTCTTACATCAGAAGGGGAGAATACATTATTCGATGACCATACCTGATTTCGTTTAGGGACTGCCAGATTCAAGAGAGAGAGGCCTAGGTCTAGTCTTAGTTCAATTTCTTTTTAATACTAAAAGTCTGAAAGAAACCCTGGGGGAATCTCATCCGATTTGGTCTGGGGGAACGGGCTTCTCTGTCCTTAAGCTGTCATGCCAGCGAAATTAAGCGGAGCGCCTGGATGCCGATCTGGGAGCTGGAGGACTCTGGAAGGTGGAAGGAAGGAATGCGATATCCCTGGATATGATATGATTTGGACCCAGCGGCGCTTATGATGTGGACCCCCATGCATGGGTGCCCGGCGTCCCCCCCTGCCTCCAGAGAGTAGAACAGTGGGCAACCCCTCAGGGTTGCTGCAGCGGGCCCCAGAGAAAGGTTCCCTGGACTGACTCGTGGAGCCCCTCCTCCTCTAGGGGCGGCGCCCTCCCTGTCCTCCTCTGCCACAGGAAGGACTGGTTGGACGGAGCAGGCTGGAACGCGAGACTTCGGAACCACCTCTGGTTCCTCGGTTTTTGGTTCCTAGAATAGGGTGAGAGGGTGCAGACCACGGCACAGCTGCTTCCTAGCGTAACAACCGCTTCTCTCTCTGCCTCAACGTCATGAGCGCCAACAGGCGCGTCATCAAACCATCCTCGCAAACCGAGCAACGGTGGGCCCAGGGCTCAGAGAGTGGCGGGTGGCGGGCGAGCCTGGCGATCACAGTGACCAGTCCTGTCCCCGCGAAGAGCAGCGTAGCATGGGAGTAAATGGACTGAGTAGCGCGCCGTATTTGTGACTGAGGCTATTTCCGCCATTTTGGTGGGTAGAACTCTGTCCTCCTCCGAAATGGACTCAGAGCCGATCTCGTACTCAGGTTAGATCTTCAGCGCCCCGAATAACTATCTTAAATAGGAACAGCGCCTTCCTGGCCGAAGGTCATCATCCGACCTCCCAGCACCCAAGCGGGTCCATCATCTCCGAGTTAGTTCCCCTTGTGGGACTGAGGAGACTCTCTAGGCTGTTCCCTCTTTGTGGCCATCTAAGCAACATAGCATCTACAGGCCCCTTACTCATCAGGTCCTGGTCTTTGATTCTATCCCACGGTCCTATCAGGTCTTTCCCCTTGGCTCACGCAGTCGGTTCCTTCCGCCCTGGTGAGGTCAGAGCCTGGGGGTACGACAGGGACCGGGAAGAGGTAGGCAGGCCGTCCGAATGCCCGGAGAACACGGACTCGTCCGAGACAGGGCAGACCTTTATGCGGGCAGGCGTATGAAGGAGGGAACATCCTCGGGGTGACCCGTGAGGCCTTCCCTTCCTCCCAGTCCCGTGTCTTCATTGAGACTCTCCAGGAGTCAATGTGCCTCTTTTGGAGCATTCTCTGGGGGCTGTCAGAGGCTCCTCGCCCCAGCTGAAATTCTGCTCTCCATAGAACGCTTGCAGCACAAAGCAGGCTGTCCCAGGGGCGATGGTGGAAGCCTGGCCCAGTGGGTATGGGTGAATCTCGGCCAGGGCTGCGAGGTAGGCCTGGAATGCCTCACCGATAGCCTCGGCCCGGAGATCAGCCTCCTCCTCTCCAGGACCGAGAGAACACGATCGGGTCTCCTCGAGGGAACCGCACTGAGTACACAGGTGACCCGGCCGAGAAGGAGGGGGGGCGAAACAGAGGTCTCGCGGCGCCCGCTGTGGCTTCTCGGGCCGAACTTACAAATCCATCCCCTCCTAAAGCTGGGCAGGAGTTTGAGTCCCAGGAGCAGGAGGGGGAAGGGAGTGGTCAGGAACAAGTCAGGAGCGGGGCGGGCGTGAGGCGGGTCTGCAGGAGCCACGAGAATCCGGCAGTAAAGACCCATAAGACCAGAGTCTCCCTCCGCTCCCACCCTTGCCTGACCTTGAACCCTGCAACAACTGAACTGAGGTGTGTGGGGTGTTCAACTGGAACCACCGAGTGTGAGTGTGGCCCATCAGCCTAACAGGCTTATGGCCACCTCGAGGCTTGACTAGAAAAATCACACTAGGCTGTTTAGCAAAAGTCACACAGGCTAAAGCAAAGTTACACAAAAGTTAAGACAAGTTACAAACACAGGCCTCACACACAAACACTCAGCACACAGGCCTCACACACACACTCAATCAATAAAGGAGGATTAAATAAACTTTAACAAAAAATAGGTTAAGGAAAAAAAAGTCTTTCACAAAAGGGAAAAGAAGGCAAAAATAGTCTATTTTTTTGAACAAGAAAAATCCATTTAGCTGAGGAAGCTGAAAATCCCCACATCCTGAATTACCAGCGCGGCCAAACAAAGATCTGATGAGCAAAGGGTAGAGCAGGGCATTATGGGTGAGAGAGGGGAGCTTGGAGCTTGGATCATAGCTGGAAAACTATGCAGACCGAAAACTATGTACCAACCATCCAACCCCAGGTTACAGACAAATGAATATCAGACCTTCAGATCAGATTTTACACAAGTGTAATAGGAAAGACCAGGACGAACTTTCCAATCTTTCCCAACTCAGATGCATCCTGTACTACACACTTTTGCCCTTATCAATATAAGTTACTGTATAAGAGCACGACATTATATCAACTTCAGGTTTGTGTTATATGACTTGCTCATCAATAGCATGAAGTTTGCCCTTGTGATAAAACCATGTTAGGTGTGAGTAAATTTCATTTCAACTCAGAAATTAACTCAGAATTAATCTGACAACAATTCATCATAGGTAGGATTAAATGAGGCATGATTAAAAGTAGTGTGGGGGTTGCCTAAGGCTACTGCTATTAAGTAAGTGTAAGGCTAAGCAGGCTCTGCCTAAACCCTTTCAGTACTATGGACATTTATTTCGTTCTTTTTTATTTTTCTTTTTTTTGTTCTTTTATATGTTGAGTGCTAGAAAGAATATTGTTTTTTTATTCAGTGTGGTGGCTATTTTTAAGTAATGCTAATGTGGCATATGAAAATATTATGTAACTTGATTTTACTTTTTTTGTTACACATTGCACATTTTCCTTGTTCATTATATTTTCTTTTTTTTCTTTAAACTCGTATATCTTTTACACTGTAATGTGGTCATAATGGCAGTTACGTTCAGTAGTTGCTAGGGTGAAGCATATGTACTTCCTAAGTGTTTAATCCTGTTTAATATGCACCTTTTTTGGTTCCTTTTTTGGGTGGACAACACAGACCAGAAACCTACCCATCCATAACAATCATCCTATCCCTATTGCATGCACAGACACAGAGAGTAGATATCTCATACACACACAGCATACCACACATATATCAGTGTAGAGGCGTATACTCAAGTAAGATGATCAATGTTTATACCTTTTTTCTTTTTCATTCTACAGCTGGTTGCCCAAAAGTCACAAACAATGCAAATGCGAGTTTTCCCACGCAGATAGTGAGATCTTGCTTTAGGACATCCATCTTCATAGTCAGGGGATTACTTATTTATTAACATTTGTTTACGGGTAGTGTCTGACTGGGCTACTAGCACGTTTTCTGGACACCTGGGGAGAAAGGGTCCAGATACAGATAACAAATATAGAGTTACATAGATGTTCGTAAAAATTTTTACATTACATTACAAAAATAGTGAAAAACTAAATAAGAAATAATGCATCATAATAACAAAAACTGAACATGTATACCACAGAAATCTTGCATAACTGGGTGAAAATTTGAGACAGAAGCAGTGAGCATGCCTAATGAAGAGATTTGAGACAGAAGCAGTGAGCATGCCTAATGAAAAGATTTGAGCACATGGAGAGTTTAAGAGTGAGTAACAAAGAGAAAAATATAAAGTACTGAAAGATTATCAGCCATGATAAATCAGATTGGCCCTTTCATTACTGTTCCTGTCAGGACATGGCCCTTTCATTATTGTGCCTGGCGGAATATGGTTAAGTATTGCTGTTGTAGGCAATCAAGTAGCATTCAGATAAAAATATTACACAATAAACAGGATGGCTGTAAAAAACATTTGCTAACACCAAACGTTGGCTTGAAGAGCACAATAAGTATTGCTTTTCGGTGTAATGCAAAAAGGAGAAAGCCTTAGAAAGCAACACAGGCCAACACGGCAGTAAAATCTAATGTGCTTGTCAAAAAATTATTTATTAATCAATAATGAGAAGTAGTAATCAAATATAAGCAAGATAAATATTCGGCTTTATTTTAAATGCCTGCAGGTATTCCATATAACAGTATATGTGCAACCAAGAAGGTCTTGATCTTTAGACAAGTTCAATTCTGTGATACCAAGTACGGATACCTTATAGTGAAATATAAGCAGGAAGAACACTTCACTTGATTTTATGTTTGCAATATCATTTGGTGTACTGTTTAGAAGCAATACACAGCAGCGTGGATTTGGTTCTTGACAAGCACTAAGGTGTTACACCCAATACTAACAGGTTTTAGCCAAAGGAAGAGGAACATTTTACTTCACTCTACATCTCAGCAGATATAATTTGGAGAACAGTTTAGCAACATTGTAAAGAAATATGGTCATGACTCCTTGACAAGTATTACTCTGTAATATTCCACAGCATTTAATGTACTACAATGCTGATGTGCCTGTACAAATAAAATAAAACAGACATGAAAAATGATGTCACAATGATCTTAAGACACTCGGACTGCAATGTGTGATGGGATTTATAAAGGTTACCATGACGTTTACACAATGTGAACACCGTTAAGTAACCTTTATGATTCACAGTCAGACCTACCAAAGTGCCTTTGCTATTTATTCAGAAAGGTTACTCAAGGTGTACACCTCATGGTAAGCATAAATCCCCAGAAGGTCTTTAATGCCAGACAGATCTTCACTGAAATTCACAAATCTGATATTGTACATACCATTTCATCTGGGATACAGAATCCTATTACTATACAATAATATCATTAGACATTACCCTCCAACTATAAGTATACACTCTGTCACAGACTGAAAAGGATTTGGTAATAGTCATCTTAAATGTGAAAGGCCCTTGATATGATGCTGTGACAATATTTAAGTGTAATTCCACTGGCATTAAGGTTTTCTCAAGATTTTGTTGAGTTAATTTTAGCTACTTATAGAAGTTCATAGGCTACAGGCCCTCGTACCGTTAGAAGCAAAACAAATCACCTGCCTGACATACTCTCAATGAACTAACTAGAAGTACAAAAGAAAACCCACTGAACATTTATTTATTTATTTTATTTATCATCTGGTGATGGGGTACATGGGCTGGTCTGAAGATCCTTTTCAGACAACCCATGGCACTTCATGTATAATATAAACAAATAATATAACAGTTAAACAGATTTGCATCTATAGTCAAACGTTTTATTCTTATTAGATTTAATAAATCCATACTAATCTCTTCTAAATCTGCAGTTACTCAACTACATAGTGCTAAAGAAGTCCCCATTCACCATAATCTTATTCTATCAACTGCTATGCCATTGCAAGATCTGCAGAAGGTACACTTTGTCTTGAATTAACAAGTTCCTATAAAGTACATTTAGCTGTTAAATTATACCCGGCTGTAGAGTACTTATTTCCGTATGAATTACTGGCTTGCTTAAGCTGTCCAGGCAAATGTAACATCATCTCTTGGTCTCCCACCTACTGTTTGCTTCTGGCCACTTATTCAGACCTACTGGGGGCTGAACTTCCACTTTTTACCCTCATTGTGCTCGGTCCCAAGGAGATCTTTGATTGTCTTACACTTGCTAAAAGACATCTTACTCACAATGTCAAACAGTTGTCTAAAATTACTTGTAATGTCTCAAAGATCAACCCAGACATATTCATAGCTGCTCCAAACTCTTTTTATTGGTCTGTTCTGAAAACCACAACTCCAGATAACGCAGCAGATAAGTTCAATATAACTTTCTTAAGCATTATGAACAGACTTGCACCGTTATGTAGAACAGCAGCAGTGTGATGGAAAGATTTGCAGGAACATAAGTCTTCTCAAAACCTACAATGCTTTAAAGAACTTTGTAACCTTACCAAGAAACAAGCCAATCTTAGCAAGAAGCAATATTATTCAGACTTCCAAAACAACTGTAGATGCAACCCCAAAATTTCTGTTCATCCATTAAATAAATACTATATCCAGGAACTAATAATAATATCCCTAACCCTTGTCCTAATAACTTCTCATCATAAGCAGCCACCAAGTTTAACTTTTACTTGAAAGCATTGCTGCCCTCACTAATGATTTCCTTCCTGACACCTCTGACTTATGTCTACCCCTACCACTAAAATCCTCACATTCACACAAAAACCAAACAAAAAAACTACCAAAATTAAACCCTGCTCACCCAATGTAGATACTCTCCCTGCTGACTGCCTCAATATAGCTACCAATGACATTCCATACCCAATTTCTCTTCTAAATTATTCAAGCCTATAGTGCATTTTCTATACTTCCAATTAGCACCTGTAACTCCTTATGGCATCCAGGCCTTTTTTGGGGTCTGACTTCTTTAACCAAGTGGATTACCAGCTAATAATAGGCAGTATTAGGAAGGGCAAGGCATTATTAAGAAAATTAATTACAATTGTTAATCTACGACATCCTGCAGTAGAGGAATTAATCACTGCTTGCAACTTATTATTAATATTTTCATATTTATGTTCATATTTTAACATCTGGGAGACCCATATGTAATTGAGGGGCATGGTGCAAAATATCATCATTGTAGGTAGAAAAATGCATTGTCAACGTCTATTTATATAATACTATATTGGAGATACTACCGGTTTGTTCATGTATAAAAATAAGCAGTATTTCCATATGTACTTGATAATTAAAAAAAAAAAAGCAACTTACAAATTACGCATGGCATAAGGTAAAACCTTTGATGTTGTTGAAGAAAGTGTAATTGATAGTTAAACTCCAAGTTAAACTCTAAGTTGCACATCTTGAGAGATACCTAGTGTTATTTACATTGCTAATTGTACAAAAAAGCATGCTTTCATATTTTTGTAAATATCTCCAAAAACATGCACTCACAGAGGAATTTCTTGCTGTCATTTGAAAGCTTATGTCTAGTTAGCAAAAGTGTTCTAACAATATGTGTCTAGGCAGTACGTTTTCCAAGAAATGCAATTTTATTTATTTATTTATTTTTACATTTGTTAACTGGGTTAGACTGTCTGGATTCTTAGAAGCCTTTTTTCAGCAGAGATACAAGGAGAAAAGCTCCCAAAAACATTTTAAGTAAACAAATAGTAAGAACAAAGATAAACACAGAACACATTTTAAGTATACATACTTCTGAAGTAATTACATAACATGCAATGAATATACAGAATGGATGGAAATACAATACAATACATATAACTGGCTATGTCAACGTATCAAGCCTGGCTAACTCTCTCTAGAATGTGTACAAATCTGTTAACCAGTTTACTGTGTAATTTAACTTAATCCTGATTTGTGCTCAGGATTAGCTGTAACCTGTGGAACTTGTTTAACTTGCTTACTTATGTAATCTCTGTAAATAGTCTGCTTGTAATATGTAATGCTGGTATTATGTAATGCTGTATCTGCTTACCCTTGGAGCTTTTCTCCCCGGGCCTCCGCTGAAAATGGACATGCATCCAGTTGGACCATCCCGGTCAACAAATGTAAAATAAAAATAAATAAAATAAAATATATGGACATTTTCACGTAGTATGGCAAGAAACTAAGCAGAAATATGGTAAGACTAAGGTCAATACATTGCTGAACCAAGGTACTGGGCATGAAGTAAGTAAAAATACAGATAAAGTTGTGTGACCTTTGAAAGTTAATATAGAAATTAAAGAACAGTAATAAGGGATTATGGGAATTGAGTGTAACATGAGCTAACCAGTATGGAATATGACGGGGAAAAAAATGTGTAGGTAGTAGTAAGAGAGAGAGCTAGAAGTGATACAGTTAAGTTAGGTTATCCCTGAATGTTTCTTGGGTATTAGTTTAGAGCATGAACATATCCAATTTGATAGGAAAAAACATTTAAGCTGTTTCTTGAAGGCATTTTTATCTTTTAATTAGTCTGAGGGCTAAAGGGAGTGTGTTCCAATTTCTTGCAACTGAGTGACAATACAGTATTTTCCCAAAGGTTTTGTTTGGCTTATGAACTTCAAGAAAGTATTGATTAGTACTTCTTAGAGGGTGTATAGTGAGGAGTGTAGTATAAAGTGTCAGAGAATTTGCAAGGGATGGGCAGGATTTAGGATTGTTAAGTATATTGTGGGCTATAAGGAGTTGGGATTGAGGCAGTAAGTTGGAAAATTCAGGCCAGTGTAAAGCCTTTAATGAGAGACAGTGATGGGATTTGTAAGGTTGATTTGCAGCAAATTTGGCTACTTTGTTATATGTGGTTTCTAGTCTGATATTAGGTTACTCTGTATATGGTTAAGAATAGGTGAAGCATAGAGTAAGGATGGTAGAAGCAGGGATTGGCCAAGGGATGGCCTGGATGCACAGGGAAGAAAGATTTTGTGACGGTAAAGCAGACCTAGGTTTTGGTGGATTTTTTTTTTATTGAGCTATGAATGTGATGGTTGAATTTAAGTTCATCATCAATTATTGCTCCAAGGAGTTTTGTTTGGGTGTCGAAAGAAATTTTAGTTCCATTAAGGGATGTTACGGAAAAGTTCTGTTTTGCATGTTCCAGATTTTTAGGTAGGAAAAGTAGTAGTTTAGTTTTGCTTGCATTTAGCAGGGGTTGGTTAGATTGTAGCCAGTTTTCAACTGAGTGGAGTGAGTTTTGTGTACAGGATTGAAGGTTTTCTATGTTGTCAGCAGAGATGATGATGGTCGAGTCATCAGCATACTGAATAAGATTGGACTGGGGGCAGGATGAGAAAAGGTCATTGGTAAATACATGGAAGAGGAGAGGGCCCAATATTGATCCTTGTGAGACCCCTGTCCTAACTGCTAGAAAGGGGGAGTATGAAGAGTTCCATCTAACAGCCTGGTGTCTATTAGTGAGGTAATGACAGAACCAGGGGGTGGTGGAGATTGAGAAGCCTAGGTTGGAGAGTTTATGGTGAAGTATGGTATGAGATATGGTGATGAATGCTATCGACAGGTCCAGAAAGAGGGCTGATGCTGTTTTGCTATTATCCCTGACTTGAGCAATGTTATTAGTAAAGGATACAAGAGTGGTAGCTGTGCTATGTGTGGGGCAGAAGCCATGTTGAGTTGGTGTGAGTAGGTTTTCTTGTAGCAGATGATTAAGTACTTGCTTATGGACACACTTTTCCAGTATTTTGGAGAGAGGAGACAGTATGGCAATTGGTCTGAAATTGGTTGGCTCAGTGGAGTTTCCTCTTTTATGAAGAGGTACTACAAAAATTTCTTCCAAATTTCAGGGACTTTGCCTTCTTTTATTGATCTATTATTTAGGATAGATATGGGGCAAGCTAGAGATGCAACTGCATGTTTAAGGAATAATGGAGGAAGGTTATCAGCTGAGGGTGAACCAGGTTTTAGTTTAGTTAAGAGCAACTTGATATAAGAGGTGGGAACAGGTGATAGTGAGAATGAGAGTGAGGGTGAGAGAGGTGAATCAGAGGTGGGTGAAGATGTAGATGGATTGAAAGAGGTGTGGGTGGAGAAGTTAGTTACAGTTAAGTTTTCAATGGTTTCAATGAAGAACTTATTAAGGAGGGTTGCTATTTCCAGAGGAGCCTTGTCAGAATAAGGTGTGGGTGGGGTGGGGTAGGAGTACCAGGTGAGAGATAAGAGTTCCAGAATTTTTTAGGATTACAGTAGGGATTGTTAAATTAGGACTGGTAATAGTTCTTTTTATCAAGCTTGATTTGTTTCTTAGCTTTGTTTCTATGTTCCCTGTAAGAAATAAGGTTGGAAGAAGTATTATTGCCATTCCAAGTTTTCCAAGCTTTATCTCTAGTCTTCACAGGTGTAAGGGTAGTTTTAGTTAGCCATGGGGCATATCTGAATTTGATGCGAGTTTTCCTAGTGGGGGCAAGGGAGCTGAGGATGGATAGAAAGGTGTTGTTGAAGTGCAGGACTGCTTCATCGAGAGTGAGATTAGAGAGACAGGACCAGTTTATAGTAGAGAGGAGGTGATTTAGTGAGTCAGGAGAATAGCTAGATAGATCACGGGTCACCTTATATTGTTGTGCTTTATGCAAGTGTTCAGAGTTTCTGTGAACTAATAAAGGTAGGTGGTCACCTAATGTGTCTGGTAGAGTGGTTGGATTATGGTAATGTTGGGGGTGAGATACTAGTATCCAGTCAATAAGTGAACTAGTAGCGGAAAATTTATGAAGGTGGGTAGGGGAAGAGATGAGCTGTGTGAATCCATACAGGTTGAGAGAGGTAGAGGGTGATTCTTTATTGATCTGCAGCCAGTCAATATTGACATCTCCTAGTATGATGGTTTCATAAGGGATAGTTTTAGATATCCAGGATAGAAAGTGTTCTAAAATGGGGACATTATTTCCAGAAGGGATATAAATTGATGCAATGGCAAGTTTTTTTATGGTGGCTAAGTTTAGTCAGCTAAAATTATCTCAGCTGGGAGAAAGACAGATATGGGAAAAGAGATAGGGAAGACAGACAGGCAGTTAAAATACATGACTGCGACTCCCCCTCCTCTTTTTGAAAGTCTGTCATGCCTGAGGATATTGTAGCTAGGGGGAAGAATTTCAGAATTAGAAATACTTGGTTTTAACCAGGTTTCAAACAAGGCAAGTACGTTTGGGTTATGTTGAGTGATCCAAGCATGAAGTCTGTTGTTTTTTTTAACTATACTTTGAATTTATTATTATTATTTATTTCCAGTTTGATTACCGGGGAGGCCCACTGGGCCCCGAGGATCCATTTTCAGTGGAGGCCCGGGGAGAAAAGCTCCAAAAATACAAATTACAAAAATATGAAAAATATAAATGATACATTGAGGAGACCAGTTTGCACAATAAGAACATTCATTATTACAAACAGTCAAAAACAAATTCACTAAGGTTTTTCTAAAGGGTCATACAATTATAAAGCTATTCTTATAGAGTAATTTGGGAAAATGCATTATATATTCACATAGAGAAGAGAGTTAAGAAGACTTTTTGCATGCATTCGTTTTAAACTGTGAATCTATTTACAATATTTGAACAAAGGGGTTCAAGGATAAATAGCTGTAGGACATTTTGAGTGCTAGGGTACACTCTAGGTAGATGAGAGGGTGAGTCTTTTTGGGGAACAGTATGTATCCGCAGTGGTGCAGCGGTAACATTGTTACCTCACAGCAAGAGGTTCTCCCGTTTGATTCTCGGCTGGAGTGCGGGGAGTGCCTTTTGTGTGGAGTCTGCATGTCCTCCCCACGGTTGGGTGGGAGTTCGAAAGACATGCGTAAAATGGGCGTGCCTTTGTTGAAGGTTGAACGTCGAGCTGGCACCTCGGCGTTCGTGAAAATCTACTGCCAATCATTAGCAGACCGGAGTTCCGCTGTGGCGACTCCTAACCGGGAAAAGCCGAAAGACAAACAACAACAAGTATCAGTAATCTATGATGGAGAGGTGAAAGAGAGCACAGAGGTGGCAGTGGTATTGAAAGTATTTTGTGGAGAATTGTTAGGTCCTGGGTTGGGGTGGACATCTCCTGAAAGTAACAGTAATAATACTAAAATATTAATTTTATAACGTTATATTAATTAAATATTAACAGTAATTTGTTTGTGAAAGTTCAGTAAAAGTATAATTATGGGTTTACGTGCATTACAATACATTGCAGTATTTATGGAAAGACTGAATGCACTATTGTCACTGTAAAAATACCTTTTACTGATAACATTGCTATTTGTACAGTTCTAATACCTTTTAAAGTTGATTTTTCAGAAAATGTTCTGTAATGCAAGGATTTACCTATTTATTTATTTATTTGTATTTGTATACTGGGAAAGTCCGAATGGGTAATACCAATTTTCAGCAGAGGCTGCATTTGCTTACATTGCATTATACTAAGTTCCAGTTAAACACAGAATAGTTACATTTCTATTTACATTTACACACAAACAGTAGTTACATTTACACATTTTAAGATTTTAAAGATGTTAAAGTTACTAAAGAGAAAGCCCATGTGCAACTTAGTGGACTGTACAGTCAGTAGTTGTGTAAAAAATGTTTTGTCATTTCAGTGAGAGGTTGAGAGTATTCTGTTCAAGGAAAGTATTTGGAGAGTATCGTATGCTGAACACAAAGTCTTAACTCTGCGATAAGCATGTGCAGGATCAGGATTGGTTTAAAACTGCTGAGTTTGTTGGAGAGTTTTATTTGTGTGGGGATACTACTCCAGAGTTTAGCAATGTATTGGGAGTAGAGCTACTCTCCTGCAACATTATTTGACTTATGTGTAAGTAATAAGAATTTGTAAACAGAGGAGAGGTCCCCTGCTGGACAGTAGGGCAGTAATATGTTTTGTAGTGCAGGGCATTTATTTGGGATAATGAATAAGTTTATGTGCTGTAGTTAGTTGTGAATACATTAGGTAGTTGTGTAATTCAAGATAGTTTAATTGTTTTAAGCAATAACAATGATGGGTCCTGTGAGGGAACTTGGTGGCAAATTTACCTATTTTACTGTAGCAGGAGGCAAGTTTACTTCTTTGAATAATTGCTTAAGTTTTTTAGGATAGGAGCAGCGTATACGAGAGCTGGCAATAAGGAGATGGTGGCTAGAGTTTTTCTTGCAGTATCTGTTGGGACGCCCATGCCCTGGCCCAGCAATCAAGGAGCCTCAATCCTCACCACTAACACCACAGAGGGTGTCTCATATATGAGGAAAGGATAACAAATACACACAGTAAAGTGCAATTTCCCTTAAGAGCACACAGAGATCACAGTCAGTCCGGGGCTGGCCACTCCCTTGCTCTCCAGGTCCCCAATAAGACTCCCCACTGGCACAGCTATAGGGTTCAGATCTCAGCCAGCTGGGCAAGCTAAAATCTCCAGCACCCTCTCTGTCCAACCAGTGCTTCATGTCCCTGCCCAAGTAGCTGACACACACACACTTTAAGATAAGTTTATACAACCACACAGACACTCCTGGGGAAGGCTGGCACAGGTTCTTCAGCTGTGCCCCCTTTTCCCAGACTATATGGTAGTACCACTTGCCACCACCCAGCTAATATTTATCAGCTAATCAAAGGCCCTTAATAGGCTGTCCAATTATTACTGTGCAATATTATTATCCAATTGGTAGTTGTGATTACACAAAACAGCCACAGTTGAAAGGTTTTAAAATATTTAATAATAAATAATAAAAACACAATATAATACTTCTTACTACACAGTGCTAGTCAAGAGTTTAGAGATCACAGAGAAATACTTAAAATAATTCAGTAGTACAGTTCTGACATCACAGAAAAACACTTAGTTTAATCTTTCTAGTTCCTAGCTATTTCTAAAAGAAAACACAAGTCTAAGATAACTTACATATGAGCAAGACAGTGCTGTGAGTTGGATGGTTAAGACAAAATGCTTAATGCCTTCTGATTCTCTGTTTAAATTGCTATTTTCAGTCTTGATTCCCATTACATCATTTCACACTTTCCTGGGGTTCCCAGGCTGACAGATACTGCATTCTTGTTATCTTGTACCTGCAGGAAACTACATCAATAAAAGACATTCCACATGTAAACTCTAGTAATTATTCCTTAAGTTAAAACAATAGGCAGGATGCTTCACTCCAGACTCATTGACTCCAAATTCTAACATCAAAGGGACAGGCATGAAATAATTTCAGCTTCAAAGGACAGACAAGAAATGCTTGACTTAGCTTTCTTTACAGAAGAGGGCAATGTTGCTACATTGTTTTAAGTTCAACATTTCACAGCATATTCTTTCATTTAAGAAAACAAGCCTGTATTTCAACATTTCACAATATTTTCTTTCAATTAAGAAAACAAGTCTGTAATTCAGCATTCATATTTACAAATGATAGAATTATCTGAACAATTTTATCTGGCTAGGCTGGCTGCCTTCACATCTGTAAGGAATCCATTGATCCTAAAAAAGAAGCCTAGTTTCTGGTGTGCAGATTTAATGGTGTGCAGTATATGCTGGTCATATTTGCGATTGTAATCTATTATACTGCTTAGAGGTTTACTGTGAGTTACAGTTTCAATTACAATATTATTTGCTGACTTTATGTTAAATGATTGCTTTTGATTTTGAAAACATTTTGAGATAAAAAGCATTAACTTAGTTTTCTTGGGGTTGAGTAGGAAGTTTGATTCTTTGAGCCAGGTTTCTACAGGAGAAAGATTTTTGAGTAGTGTCTTAGAGATTATTTATTGTTGAGGCCGCACATATTAATGTGTCATCTGCATACTGAACTAAACTAACATGGTGAGTGGAGGTGTGGACATCATTAATAAATATATTAAATAGGACAGGACCCAGGATACAACCCTAAGGGGCGCCTGTAATACCTGGTTGAAAAGATGAGTAGATTTGTTGCCATTTAAAGGCTTGTTGCCTTTGAAACAGGTAACTAAGAAACCACAACAAGGAGCACTGTGTAAGTCCTACTAATGAGACTCAAATGAGCAGTTGCTGGTGCGAGACAGTATCAAATGTCTTTGACAAGTCTAAGAACATGGTGGACACACACAGACAATTATTTCTATGGCAGTTTACTATATTAGAAAAATGTAGTAGTGGTGCTGTGCTAGGTCCTAACGCCATGTTGTGTTTCTAAGAACAGGTTATTTAAGGTTAAATATTGGATCAGCTGCATATGGATGCATTTCTCAAATATTTTGGAGAGGGGGGGAGAGAATCGCTATTGGTCTATAGTTATTAAACTCTGCAGATGTGCCACGGTATGATGTAGGATTTTTTCCACAGTGATAGGACTTTTTCCACTATGGACGTATTAATTGGCATGGACACAGGGAAGGATATAACTTCTGTGGCCATTTTTAGGTAATCTGATGGTAGCTGGTCTACAGCTAAAGCAGTAGTTTTTAGTTTAAGGAGCAACTTCCTTATGAGTGAGGTAGGTATTGGACTAAAACTGAAGAGCTCTGGGTGATTTTGATAGGGCAGGGGTAGAGATAGGGGGGCAGATGCATTAGTGTTTAAGAGAGAGAATACTGATTGTATAAAGAAGGAATTAAACTGGGTGGGGAGACAGTCTGTCGTACTGTCTGTTTTTGGAGAGGGAGTGGTGATCTTGTCAGGGTTTAGTAGTTTATTTAGTGACGACCAAAAAGTTTTGCGTTGTTTTTATTTTTGCCTTGTAGGTTGGTATAATGTGTTT
Source organism: Protopterus annectens (assembly GCF_019279795.1). Lineage (NCBI taxonomy): Eukaryota > Metazoa > Chordata > Ceratodontiformes > Protopteridae > Protopterus > Protopterus annectens. The sequence goes on along the minus strand of NC_056741.1, from coordinate 330,182,023 downwards.
GCTTATCCTGTTTGACATGGAGTTTTGCAAGGTTTCTAAGATGTCTAAATTGCTGGAAGGCATTTTGAGTTCTATTTTATACCAATTTTTCCAGGCTTTATGCCTTTCATCATGATTTTTTTTTTGTTCCTTTTGTCAGCCATAGTGTGAGGTTGGACTTCACTCTTTTATTATATACTGGTGCTAGATTATTTAAGGTCTATAAAAATATGTTATTAAAGTGTTCTACAGTACTAGCTAGTAGTACTGTTCTAAGTACATACCAGTTATATAGTTTGTTTTTCACTGAAAATATCTTTGCTGAAATTGGTTGTACTTTGGATTTAAGCAATAACCGATGAAGTCGGTGTGGTATATTAAGATTTACCCACAGTTGGTGTGATTTATCACAAGCGCGTAGCCGGAGTGATTAAATAAACCAACAGTGGGTAAATCTTAATTTACCACACCACGGAGTTGGTTATTGCTACTATAGAATGACATTATTTAAGAAAAAAATACTTTTCTTACATAATGTCTTTGTATAATGGTGCAGTGCTGTCCTTCCACGGCTGGTATATATCCTGTTGCCTTTTTTGATGTACTGCGCATGCGTATGAGACGTGTTCCCACACATACAAAGTACATCAGTGCTTTGGAGAGGAAGCAACAGAGAAAAGAAGGTCTCTGTTGCTCCATTTTTTTTTTTTTTTTTTAAAAAAAACAATGTTTCGGAGAGAGACAGAATGGAGGAAATACAAGGAAAATCAGGTACTTGTCTTTAGTTTTGAATAACATACCTGATTTTCCTAGTATCTTCTCCATCCTGTCTCTCTAATATGTCCAGAGTCTGGATTTCAGTTTTTATTTGTTTAATTTTTGTAAAAAAAAAAAAAGGTTATAAGTTAGTGTAATGGAAAAAAGTCTGGGTGACCAGACCTTTTTCCATTGGTATATGCTTGGATTTACAACGGGCATGCTGATTAGGCTGACCAATCAGCGTGCTCATTTTGGAATATTAATGGCTAGTCATTGTATAATTGATTATAGATAATATGTTTATCTAGGTTATGGTGAGTTCTAATGGCATATGTTGGTATGTGGTCACTTATGCTAACTGAGAGACAGTCTACTTTTGTTAGTTTGTCTGGTTTGTTTGTAAGAATCCAGTCTAATGTTGAGTGTCTCCCTGAGGTTTTGCTGATTCCAGCAGGTGTGGTTTTTAACTGTCTGAAGTTGTACAAGTTTATGGATTCAGTGGGGGTAGTGAAATTTATGACTTGCCAGTGAAATTTATGACTTGCCAGTCTATATTTGTCTCCAACATATTATAGTTTCAAGGTTAATTTGTTGGGACATCCAGTACAGAATGCTTTCTGCAGTATCAGTGTTATTCCCTGGTAGTATATAAATTGCTGTTAAACATATAATTTCCCTATTGTTGATTTTTAGGAGTGCTATTAGAAGTTCAGCACTGTTAAATGTGGGTATTTCCTGTGGAAGTAAGGTGATGGTTATGGAATTTTTACAGATGATTGCTACACCACCTGCATGTGTGCTATGTCCGTCATGCCAGAGTATACTGTATCCTGGGGGGATCTCATTATCCTTTGCTTCCTTTTTTAACCAGGTTTTAGTAGCTATGACTACATCTGGAGTGGGTAGGAATGTATGTCACAGATTTTATTGCACATACTTCTTAGGTTCATATTTAGTAAGGTGAGTTTGGATTCTGTTTTTTGTTGAGATGTATTAGGTGACTGGTTTATTCTGGGGAAGGAAGTGATGGTTTTATGAACAGTGGGACCTGGGTTGGAGTGAACATCTCCGCTAACTTTATGAATTGATATTTTACAGAGGGAAGAATGTAGCCAGTTATATTTTGGTTTTAGTTTGGCATTTGATCATAAATTTGGTACACACTTTTGAGATATTTACAAATAAATAAATCAAATAGGGTTGTTTGTAGAGATAGGGTGTTATGAAGAAAGACATGCTGGGTAGATGTTGAAATTCTTTGTGAAGTCTGTTTGAAGTCCTAAGTATTTGAAGGAGGTGTATTAGATAATTGATGAAAGCTAGTAGAGTGTGGAGGGATAATAAAATAATCTGGGTTGAGGGCATCGTATTTAACTTGAGTTTATCTTTGTTGTAAATTAGGATTAGAAAACATAAGAAGGATACTGGGTAAATTGTAGAGATGTAATTTGATAGTTAAATGGGCAAGGATTAAGAGTTTGAGAGTTGTGGGTGGTAAATTAGAGAGGGTGTTAGTACTGGGAACAATTCTATCAACTGTTTTTTTCTTTTGGAGGGAACTGATGGTATTGGTTTGAAGAACATGTGGTAGTGCTATGGAAGTATAAATGTAGACTAAGATGGGGTGGATAGGAATTAAGGGTAGGGTAAAGGAGAGGAGTGAGCCTGAGCATTAGTGAAAATGAACAAAGCAGGTTGAAAACTTGGCAAAAAGACAGAGGAAAAAAACAAACAAATCAGTGACTAAACTTAAACAGCCACAAATCTGCCGATGGAAAGATAAGTAAAAGGAACAATGCAGTTTAAAAGGCATTTGTGCTAGTAGACAAAAGTCTTATTTTGTTGCTCTAGGACACAGTTTTAGTAGGATCATTAGTCTAATATCACATTGACCTGACTAATGGTGATAAGAGCAAAAATTGCACTTGACTATTTGAACAACTGTGTACTGTAAGGAAGTTTCTATGGACTTTGAAATGCAAAGTCCAAGGCTAACCCAAACCCCATAGATCAGTAAAACAATGAGAAAAAGTAAGCAAGAATGCAAGAGTGCAGTTCTGGAAAAATACTGTCTCAGAACTAAAAGTGATTACACAGGAAGAAAAATAAACTTAGGAAGGGAGATGGTGGACTGCTAAAAACAACAAAAGGAACACATTAAAGGAGACGGTACCAATGGGACTGCTGTGGTCTAAGAAAATGGAGCTATTATAGTGGACATAGTTCTTTGTTTTAGACTGCCATAATATTTATAACTTACATAAAGATATAACCTACAGACTGGTGTTCAAACTGCAGACTTCACTGTTATATACATATCTATTTGCTTGCAGGGACACTTTTACACCAAAATAAAAACACACTAAAGAGACATTTGAGTACAATGAGTTAATGCTGACTACGCACAAATACTAGCTCAGAGCTGAAATAAGAGAAATAAGAAACAAAGGAAGGGGGAGACCAACAATGACTTCTTTGAAGGCATGCAGTTCCACTAAAGAAAGACGAGAGGATATAAGTAATGGGAATAGCAAGTCTAGAAGAACTGAAGAAAAATGTAAAAGAAAGAAATAGTTTGAGTAAAAGTAGTACGAGTAAATGTCAGTGTCTGTTAGGAAGTAGAGAGAAAAAAGTGACCGGCAGGACATCAGTGGAGGAGGGTTTACAGACTATAAGGCTGTTGCTTGCAAAGTAGCACTTGTCTTCAGACTAGTCACTATGCAGGCTAAAATTTACACACAAAAGATGGGATGCTCCTAACACTTACTTAAAGCACAAGGGCACAGTCCGTCCTAAATAAGTGGTGGGCAGACTGAGTGGACTCGGACTGCCTAAAGGATGAGCCTGCTGTGTGTATGCTTTAGGGATGTTTCCAGTGAACTTAAAACACAAGGGCAGAGGTGGCACACAGTTTGTCCAAAAATAAATAGTGGGTGGATTGCGGATGTGTGCAGGATGACTGAGGTGTGACGATCTATACCTCATAGGTGTTAATAAACTAATAATACAATCTATACAGGAATAGTACAGTTGTGTACACTTACCATAAATGTAGATGTTCAAGTGTATTCACTGTTGCAGTCATTACAATTGGGTTATCTGCTTGCAGGTAGCCCTCAGTTTGCCTGATTAACAAAGTCTTGGGTCCTGCGTCGATTGCTGTCCCTTCTTCCATGACATCAGGTCGTCAGGGGTATAAAACATGCAGCCGACGCCATTACATCCGTTTTTCTTGCCCCAGATGTCAGGTGCCGCCCTAATGGGGAACAAATTAGTCTCCAGAGTTGTGGACGACGGTAAGGCGGTCCATACAGCATATCTGGATCTCGCCAAGGCCTTCGACACCATCCCCCACTCTGGAATCATAGATAAACTTACTAAGCTGGGCATAAATCCCTACGTCACTCGATGGGTTGCCAACTGGTTTACTGACAGAACCCAGACTGTAAAAGTAGCCGACTCCAAATCCAGCTCAAGACAAGTGGAGTACCTTAGGGTTCAGTCCTGGGACCACTCATGTTTGGCATCTACTTGTCTGAAGTACAGGCTAACACTAAGGGACTCTGGCTAAAAAAGTTTGCAGATGACTGCAAACTGGGATCCATTATTAAATCCCCAAATTATGTGGATATTCTACAAAAGGGCCTTACAGAAACAGATGCCTGGTGCCAGAGCCATGGGCTCAAGCTTAATGCCAAGAAATGTATAGTTATCCCCTTTGGAAAAAAACATGCACCCATGAATTATCACATAGGTGGCAGGACACTAAACATCAAAAGTGTGATGAGAGACTTAGGGACACAGGTGGACAGTGATCTCACTTTCGATAACCACATCGCCACAGCAGTCAGGAAATCCTTCTATGTGGCAAACCTCATCACTAAGGGCTTTTCATCCAGAAAAAAGGAGGTCATTGTCCCACTGTACTCATCCCTCATTAGACCCATTATAGAGTATAATTCCCCATTTGGTATGTACCTCACAAGACATCTGCAACAGTTGGAAAGGCCACAGAAATACCTCATTAAAAGAATTACAGGCCTAAAGCAGATGCCATATGCTGACCGTCTAAAAAAACTCCAGCTATACTCTGTGGCATATCATCTACTCAGAGGTGATCTCTGCTTAACATACAAGGCCATGTCAAACCCTGAGCTGTTGGACATGCTCCACTTAAAGAAATCCCAATCCCTCAGAGCCACACGCTCCAGGGATCTAAACCTTGTCATCCCAATGAACAAAACATGCTGGAGGGATAGGTTCCTGACCCAGAGACTCCCCATACTCTGGAATAGACTGCCCATACATGTCAAGCAGAGCGCCTCATTGGCCCTCTTCAAAAGGAACCTTGATGATTGGATGGGAGATAGGAAATTCACCCCGGGAATCATGTCAGTCACCCTGCTAGACAGGGGTCCAGAGAAGTAAACATTGTGGGAAGAAATATCCAGGGAATTGTTATGGCTAGGCTTGCATAGGCCCTAGGGCCGATAGCCTAGTACCAACCTATGAACCTATAAAAGTACAATGATATACTTCCAACAAAAAAGCAAATACACCAAAAAGGCTTTTAAGCATTGTAAAGGAAAGTAGAGGTATAGCCAAAAGAAGTTAGGGGGCTGGAGGGAGGGTAACCAGGACTGCAACAACATCTACATTTATGGTAAGTGTAAACAACTGTACTATGTTCTTCATGTTTCACTGTTGCAGTCATTACATTTGGGTAGATTCCCAAACCTGTGGTTGGGAGGAGGAATTTAGATAGCATTAGGACCAGCTATAAAGCCCTGCAAGACTGCAGTGGCAAAGCCTTCGCTGGATTTAGAGAAAATTGGCAAATGGTAATGCTTGGTGAAAGTATGTACAGAACTCCAGGTAGCAGCTTCTAGGATGTCCCTGGTAGGGACGCCTCTGAGAAAGGCTGTAGAGGTAGATGCAGCCCTGGTGGAGTGAGGTCTGATCCCCTGGGGGATAGGTTTTCCATGGTGCTTATAGCAGAAATTAATGCAATGGCCTATCCATTTAGAAATGGTTTGCTTTGAAATAGTCTTCCCCTCTGCCCCTGCAGCAATTCTACCAGAAGTTGTTCACAATTCCTTTCAGGTTTAGTCCTGTCCAAGTAGAATCTGAGTTGTCTGTGTACATCTAAGGAATGCAATATCCGTTTCCCTTTGTTCTGATTGGGAAAGAAGGTTGACAAATGAATGGACTGATTGAGAGCCACACTGGATACCACCTTGGACATGAAGAATGGACTGGTTCTGAGGGACACCCTGTCCGCATGAAAGATGATGAAAGGCTCCACTGCAATAAGGGCCTGTAATTCAGATACCCTTCTAGCTGAAGTGATTGCTAAAAGGAAAGCTGTTTTCCAAGAAATAAATTTTAGGTCTGCAGTAGCAGCTGGTTCGAAAGGAGGTAGAGTGAATTTCTCCAAAACAAAGTTAAGGTCCCAAGCTGGGGTTGGAGCTCTCCTGGGTGGTCTTAAATTTTTGGCCCCTCTGAGGAAAGTACAGTTTTGTACCTACCATAAATGTAGATGTTCGAGTGTTCACACTGCTGCAGTCATCACACTTGGGTTATCTGCCGTCAGGAGGTCCCGCAGTCAACCAGAGTTCCAAAGTCTTGGTCCGGCGTTGGTTGCTGTCACTTCTTCCCTGACGTCAGTGTGACAGGGGTATAAAAGAAGCAGCCGACGCCATTTTCTTCAGTTTTTCTTGCCCCAGATGTCAGGTGCCCCCAAATAGGAAGGCAATACATAATCCTAAGTAAATTACATAAGTAGAAAACAATAGCTACAGCTGTAAGCAAATACACCATATAGAAATACATCTTAGAGATTGTATAAACAGGGAGCTATAGATAAAACCCAGGTAAGAAGAGGGGAAGGTGGGAGGGTAACCTGGACTGCAACAGTGTGAACACTCTAACATCTACATTTATGGTAGGTACAAAACTGTACTATGTTCATCGTGTTACACTGCTGCAGTCATCACACTTGGGTTGAATCCCAAAGCTAAGGCTGGGCGGTTGGTACTAAACAGGGTTTGGAGAAGCTAGTAGGCCCTGCAAAACTGCAGTGGCAAAGCCAGCTCTGGTTTTTGAGTAGAGGGGTAAGTGGTAGTGCTTTGTGAAGGTGTGCACTGAACTCCAAGTTGCAGCTTCCAAAATATCCTTGGTTGGTACCCCTCTGAGGAAGGCTGCTGATGTTGCTGTACCCTGGTGGATGAGGCCTAATGTTACCAGGTACAGGTTTCCTATGGTGTGTGTAGCAGAAACAGATACAATGTCCTATCCATTTAGAAATGGTCTGTTTTGATATAGGCTTTTCTTGAGATCCTGCAGCATAGGATACAAAGAGCTGATCAGATTTTCTGAAAACCTTTGTTTTATCCAAGTAGAAACGTAATTGCCTGTGAATGTCCAAAGAGTGTAGGAGCCTTTCCCCTTTATTCCGGGGGTTTGGATAAAAGGTGGGTAAATGAATGGTTTGGTTTAGAGCCACACTGGATACTACCTTTGGCATAAAGGAAGGGTTAGTTCATAAAGAGACTCTGTCTTGATGAAAAATGATGAAAGGCTCCACTGCCATTAGGGCCTGTAGCTCTGAGACTCTTCGTGCTGAAGTTATTGCTAGCAGCAGGGCAGTTTTCCATGATAAAAATTGTAAATCAGCTGAAAAAGCTGGCTCAAAGGGCGGTAGTGTAAGTTTTTCCAAAACAAAATTGAGGTCCCAAGTTGGTGTTGGTGCTCTTCGGGGCGGTCTTATGTTCTTAGCCCCTCTGAGGTACTGTCTTAATAATGGATGTGAAAAAATAGGAGGATCTGTGATGCAATGAGCTGAAATAGCTGAAGCGTGGATCTTTATAGATGAAAAGGAAAGGCCTTTGTGCAACATTTCAGTTAAATATTGCAGAATCTGAGGAATATTTGGGACAAGAGGTTTTTGGCCTTTAGCCTGGTTCCAGGCGCAGAATCTTTTCCATTTGTCTGAGTAGGTTTTCCTGGTGCTGGGTCTAGGGTTGCCACCTTTTCAAATGCACAAAGTGGGATATTTTTGGTACAAACATCAGATTTTGCAGGGCGAAACATACCCACGATTAGTACAAAGGACAGAACTTCACTTTTTTGCCTAAAAAAAGCTTATTCTTGAATCATTTTAGTTGCTTATTCTGTTTCTTATAACATTTAGGTGTTTCAGATACAAAATAACTGTTTTATGCAACTATTACATAAAATATAGGAAATAATTTTGTCCTAAAATCTCAGGACATTTGCAATTTTTACAATTTTGTTGCAGGACATAACTGCCCAAAGAGGGACTGTCCCTCGCTAAGTGGGACAGGTGGTAACCCTAGCTGGGTCTTCTGGCCTCCAGAATGACATCCATAACAGCTGTAGAGAGAAGTGTTGACTGGTTGTTTAGATAATCTGCCATGCAGCCAGATTTAAAGTCTTGAGCTGGCTGTGTAGGATCTGGTTGTTTTGCTGAGTCAGCAGGTGAAGAATTTGAGGTAAAATCCATGGTGGGCCTTGAGCCATGTTCCTTAATATTGGATACCAGTGTTGGCGTGGCCAGTCTGGAGCAATGAGTATCATTTGTGGCCTCTCTAATCTGGCTTTTAGCAGCACCTTTGCCAGAAGAGGCAGTGGAGGAAAGGCATACACTGTTAGTGTTTTCCAACTGAATGAGAGGGCGTCCACTTTCCAAGCTAGTGTGTGGTATGTCCTTGTGCAAAACTTTCGCAGTTGGTAGTTTTGGGGGGAGGCAAACATATCTATGTCTGGGCTCCCCCATTTCTGAGTTATTATGAATACTTGTGGGTCTAGTTTCCACTCGTGAGGATCCATGATATTTCTGCTTAGTTCGTCTGCCAATGTATTTTTCTTTCCTGGCAGGAATTGTGCTTGTAGTTGAACTTGGTAGGTCAGTGCTGTGTTCCACAAGGTCATTGCTTGCCTGCATAGGAGGTAGGAATGTGTGCCCCCTTGTTTGTTTATGTACCACATCACTGTGGTGTTGTCCGTCTTTATTAGAAGTTGTCCTGGATGTAGGAGGTCCTTGAAAGCTGTTAGGGCATTTTGTACAGCTAGCATCTCTTTTTGATTGATGTGGAGATGCATTTGATCTGCAGACCATTTGCCCTGAATACACTGTCCTGCCATGTGTGCTCCCCAGGCATAATCCGATGCATCTGTTGTCATTGTTTGCCTGGCTGTGAGCAAGGTGAAAGGCTGACCCTTGTTGAGGTGACATGCCTGAGCCCACCATAGAAACTCCTGTTGAAGGCAGGGAATTAGTGGTATTATTGTCTCCAAGCTGTGGCTGTGTTGAGTCCATACGCTTTTCAGGTACCACTGTAATTTCCTCATATGCAGTTTGGCATATGGTATTAGTAGTATGCAAGATGCCATGAATCCCAAGGCCTGCAGAATTTTTCTTGCAGGGAGTTGGGTCTTTGTTGCCATCATTTTGAAGTATTGAGTCAGTTGTCCTTGCTTGTCTGTCGTGAGATAAGCCATCTGGGCCAGTGTATTTAAGTTGGCACCCAGGAATATTATGTCTTGTGACGGCACTAGTTTTGACTTCTTTTCGTTTACTGTGTACCCTAGGAAACTTAGTAGGTTTTTTACAAACACCAGATGTTTTAAAAGAATGTCCTTGTTCTCTGCTTGAATAAGGCAGTCATCCAGGTATGGATATATTTGGATTCCTCTTTATCTGCAGTATGCAATTACTAGTGCCAGGCATTTTGTGAAGACCCTGGGCGCAGTAGATAAGCCAAAGGGCAGTGCAGAGAATTGGTAATGAGTTGTACCTGCTATAAATCGGAGGTATCTTCTGCAATTTTGTCTGACAGGGACATGCAGGTATGCCTCCTTGAGGTCCAACGTTACTAGCCATGCCTTCTTGCCCAGCATGGGAAGAAGTTGATGTAGTGTGAGCATCTTGAATTTGGGTACTTCCAGGTATGTGTTTAGAATTGAAAGGTCCAGAATGGGTCTCCAGGCTTTGTCCTTTCGGGGAACCAGAAAGAGTCTTGAATAAAATCATTGTCCTTGCTCCTGTGTAGGTACCTGCTGAATGGCTCTCATGTCCATGAGTGCTGTAATTTGTCTTTGAGCCCCTGCCCATTGATTTGATGGCAGGTTTGGCATTCATTTTATCCTTGGTAAAGTGTGAAAGTGGAACCTGTATCCTTGAGTTACAATATTTAGGACCCATTTGTCTTTTGTGATGATGTGCCAATTGTCTGCAAAAAGTGCAAGTTTTCCTCCCATTGGAGCTGCCAAGAGTGATTTGCTTGGCAGTCTGAGGGGTAAGTCATTGTGATTGTCTTCTGATAGTTTGAGACCTGTCTTCTCCTCCTTTCTGGGTTGTGGCACTCCATTGTTGTGGCTTGTAAGAGCCTTGTGGCTGACCTCTGCCCCTTGGGCGTCTGTATTTGCCCCTCTGTGGTCTGCAGAAGTTGGAAAGGACCAGTTTTTGGTTGGCCAATTTCTGCTGAAACAAGGGGGTTGAACCTGTAAAAAATCCTTGACCGTCTGCATAGATTTTGCCTTATCCTCCATTTTCTTTAAAACCTCTTCTGCTTTCACACCAAATAAAACATCCTGCTGTAAGGGTGCATCTAATAACTTTGCTTTAACATGATCAGGTAAAGTTTGTTCTTTTAACCAAGCATGCCTACGAATGACAGACCCTGTTACAGCTGCTCTGCAAGAAGCTTCCAATGAATCAAATCCACATTGCAAAGTATGTTTTCCCACTTGTTCTGCTGCATGCAACAAATCTTGCATTTCCTTGTAATCAGGCTGCTCTGTATGTGTGCTCATTTTTTGTTTTAATTGAGACATCAAATATTGTTGATATTTCAGCATGTGAAACTGGCAATTTAAGGCCCTCATAGCTATAGTAGCTGAGGTATATACTTTCTTTCCCCATCTGTCTAGTGCTCCAGAATCCCTTTCAGATGATACAGGATTTTTAGCAATAGAGGCCTTAACCCCTTTGGGACCCTGGGAAATGGTTTCTGGGTCAGTAACAGGGCTTTTATATAGGAATTTATGTGAGTCAGGGACTCTGTAGTATCTGTCTGGTTTGGCTGGTGCAGGAGGTAATGAATCTGGGTTAAGGCTAGATTCTGAATAAACATCATCCACAATGTCTAACACAGGTGGAATAGCAAGGGGTCTGTGCTGGGGTAGTAAGAGGAACTCTCGGAGCCTTTTCTTAGAATCAGAGTAATCCTGGCCTTCCCAGTGGAAATGTTCCCTCATGGTATGTAAAGTTTCCCCAAAAGAGTAGTCTTCTGGGGGAGATGCTGAAGGAATAGACTCTTCACCATCAGAGTCTTCATAAGGGGGAAAAGAGTACTCCTGTCCCTCAGAAGAATCTGAAGAAATGGAAACCTGGCCAGAGGAAGGGTAGTCCTCCTCCTGTCTAGGCCTTTTGTCAGGTGGGGGATGGGAACCCCTAGTTAGGGTAATTAAGTCTTCGGCCATCTTAAGCATCTGTTTCTTAGGCATGGGGCCTTGCAGTGGAGACTGCTGTACAGGCTTCCTTACTTTTGATGGAGTTTTCAGTTTTGCATAGGATTTAATAGTAAGTGTAGTCGGTCTGAAGACACCTTCAGCAACTGACGGCCTTTCAACTGCACCAGAATCCCCTTCAGCCATGGAGTTGGAAGGGCCTAAAGATAAAGGCTCAGGAGGCCCTGCAATCTCCGCTTGGGAGTTGGATGCAGGCTGGGGTTCTAATTCAGCGGTCGTCAGGGGCTGGGTAGGCACCTCACTGAAAAACGGAGAACCGGCAACTGGCATAGCAGAGGCCTCGGTGTCTGGTTTGGGTCTCGGCTGCCTGTCCTTATCTTTGCGTTTTTATGCATCCCGGTCGTCGGTTGCTCCAATGGCATGGTATAATTAAATTTTCTACCAAAATAATGTCAGGCGAAATCAAACCGACGTTTAATAGTTCGTTTGTTAAACCTGGCACAAAACTGACAACCTGTGATGTCGTGCTCTGGGCCTAGGCAAGGGATACAATAAGAATGAAAATCCTTATGAGGTATTTGCTTCCCACAAGAAATGCAATTATTAATTTTTTCTGACATCGGACTGAGGCAAGAAAAAGTTCCCCAATGGGGTACTTAGCTTTACTGAAGACTTCGGTCTGAAATTCGATTTGAAAATCTCAGGAGTCGGCCGACCGGCACTTGCGAACTGCTTCTGCTTCGGGCACCGCGCGGCACGAAAGACTGAAGAAAATGGCGTCGGCTGCCTCTTTTATACCCCTGTCACACTGACGTCAGGGAAGAAGCGACAGCAACCGACGCCGAACCAAAACATTGGAACTTGGGCCGATTGTGGGACCGCCTGACGGCAGATAACCCAAGTGTGATGACTGCAGCAGTGTAACACGATGAACATCTGCTTGAGCAGTGGACGAGTTAAGGGGGGGGGGATTCTGTGTTATAATGAGCTGAAATGGCTGAGGCGTGGATTTTAATGGAGGAAAAAGACAGGCCCTTGTGAAGCATCTCAGTAAAGTATTGTAAAATCTGAAGTAAATTGGGCGCTGCTGTGCTCATCCCTTGAGACTGGTTCCAGGCATAGAATCTTTTCCATTTTTCAGCATAGGATTTTCTAGTGCTAGGCCTCCTTGCCTCTGAAATGATATCCATCACAGGTTTACTGAGGGATGGTAAAGGAGAGATTATGTAATTAGCCAGGCTGCAAGGTTCAGTGTTAGAAGATGAGGGTGCAGAATCTGGCTCTCCTGTTGAGACAACAGGGAAGGAGTCTGAGGCAGGTGCCATGGAGATAACCGTGACACACTGCACAGGAGGGGGTACCAGTGTTGGCGTCGCCAGTCTGGAGCAATCAAAATCATCCTTGGTTTGTCCTGTTTGATTTTTAGTAGTACTTTGGAGAGCAGAGGCAGAGGGGGAAAGGCATAGACTGATAGGTTTTTCCAGCTGAAGGACAGAGCATCCACTTTCCAGGCTTGTTTGTTGGGAGTCCTTCTGCAAATTTTGTCCAATTGGTAGTTCTCGGTTGAGGCAAACAGGTCTATATCTGGGCTCCCCCATTTGCTTGTCAACATGTTGAAAATCCTTGGTTCCAGTTGCCACTCGTGTGGGTCCATGAGGTTTCTGCTTAGTCCATCTGCCAGAGTAATTAACTTTCCTGGCAGGAATTTAGCTTGTAGGTGCACTTGGTAGCTAAAGGCTGTGTTCCACAATGCCATGGCTAGTCTGCAGAGGGGGTAAGAATGTGTACCCCCCCTGCTTGTTTATGTACCACATGACAGTGGTGTTGTCTGTCTTTACCATTAGTTGTCCTGGAAGAATGTGGTCCTTGAAGGCTGTCAGAGCATTCTGTACAACTAACATTTCTTTCTGACTGATATGCAGGTGCATTTGACTTGGGTTCCATTTGCCCTGAATGCACTTCCCTGCCAGGTGAGCCCCCCCATGCATAGTCTGATGCGTCTGTTGTTAGGGTTTGGGCAGCAGGGGGTGGTGTGAAAGGTAGTCCCTTGTTTTGGTGGCAGGCCGCTGCCCAACAAAAGAACTCTAGGCGTAGGCAAGGTATGATAGGAATAATTGCTTCTAGATCCTGAGAATGTTGACACCATAGGCTTTTTAGATACCACTGTAGTTTCCTCATATGCAGTCTTGCATATGGAATTAGAAGAATGCAGGAGGCCATGAACCCCAAGGCTTGCAGTATTTGTCTTGCAGATAGTAGGGTCTTTGTGGCCACTTGTTTGAAGTAGTTTGTCAAATTAATTTGTTTCTCTGGCGTGAGGTAGACCATCTGGGAAGTTGTACTCAAGCTTGCTCCCCGGAATATAATTTGTTGACAGGGTACCAGGTGTGATTTCTTTTCGTTTATGGTGTAACCCAGACAAGTTAGAACCCTTTGTACAAAGGCCAGATGATTCAAATGCATGTCCTGGCTTTCTGCCTGAATTAGACAATCATCCAGGTATGGGTATATTTGAATATTTCTTTGCCTGCAAAATGCAATAACTGAAGGAAGCTAGGCACTTTGTGAATACCCTGGGCGCAGTAGATAAGCCAAAGGACAGTGCAGGGAACTGACAGTGCATGTAGCCTGCTTTGAAGCGTAGGTATCTTCTGCAAGATTCCATGACTGGGATGTGCAGGTATGCTTCTTTTAAATCTAGTGTTGCCAACCAGGCATCCTTGTCTAGCATAGGAAGTAATTGTTGAAGAGTCAGCATTTTGAGTTTTGGAATCTCCAAAAAGGTGTTTAGAATACACAGGTCTAGGATAGGACCCCATGAATTGTCTTTTATGGGTACCAGGAAAAGTCTCGAGTAGAATCCTTGTCCCTTTTCCTCTTCTGGTACCAGTTGAATAGCCCCCATGCTTAAGAGAGAAAGTACTTGTTTTTGGGTCTCTGCCCACTGATATGGGGGTAGGTCTGGCCACCCGCTTGGTGTTGGCAGCGTGTGAAAGTGAAATCTGTATCCCTGGGACACTATATTTAAAACGCATATGTCCTGGGTAATGAGTTCCCAGTTCTTTGCATGAAAAGCAATCTTTCCCCCCAAAGGGGCAGCCAGTTGATAAGTGCTTGGAAATTTTAAGAGGAAGTCATTTGGATAGTTTACCATAGGGGGGAAACTTATTACTCCCAGATTTGGAAGCGGAGGCCCCCCACTGCTTAGTCCTGTGTGTCCCCTGGGACTGAAACCTGGGGTTTTTGCTGTGTCTGGGTTTGGCTTGAGAAGACCTGGAAGGGGCAGGAAAGGACCAGTTCTTAGAAGGCCAGTGCCTACTAAATCTAGGAGGCTGAACTTGTAAGAAATCTTTAACAGTTTGCATAGATTTAGCTTTATCTTCCATCTTTTTAAAAACTTCCTCAGCCTTATTGCCAAACAGGCGGTCCTGATTTAAGGAAGCATCCAACAATTTAGCTTTAACATGATCAGGCAAAGATTGCTCCTTAAGCCAATCATGCCTTCTGAGCACAGACCCAGTAACAGCGGCCCTGCAAGAGGCCTATAATGAAACAAAACCACATTGCAAAGTATGTTTTCCAACTTGTTCAGCAGAATGCATTAAAACCTGTAATTCTTTATTTTCCACACAGTCAGGAATCAACATCATTTTCTGTTTAAGCAATCCAATAACATGTTGCTGATACTTTAACATATGAAACTGGCAGTTTAAAGCCCTAATGGCCAAGGTTGTAGAAGTATAAACCTTCTTACCCCATCTATCCAGCTCCCTGGATTCTCTATCAGAAGGGGTAGGATGTTTAGCAGTAGAAGCCTTAATGCCCTTGAGCCCCTGTGAAATAGTCTCTGGGTCCGCAATAGGATTTTTAAAAAGAAACTTGTGTGACTCAGGAACCCTGTAGTATCAGTCAGGCTTTCTGGGAGCAGGAGGCAAGGAATCAGGGGCCAAACCAGATTTCAAAAAAGCATCATCAATGTCTAGCACAGGAGGAATAGCTAAAAGGCCTATGCTGAGGTAGGCATAAGAAATCCCTAAGCCTCTTTTTTGAGTCAGAAATATCCTGGCTTTCCCAGTGGAACTGCTCCCTTAGAGTATGTAAGGTTTCCCCAAAAGAAAAATCCTCTGGAGGGGAAGCAGAGGGAATGGAGTCCTCTGAATCAGAATCCTCATAAGTAGATAAGGGCAAATCCAGATCATCAGAAGAATCAGAAAAACAGAATCCTGGTCAGAAGATTCATAAATCACTTCAGTCCTAGGCCTCTTAGAAAGGGGGGGTTGGCTACCACTGATTAGATGTATTAGATCTTCAGCCATTCTTATCATTTGTTTTTTAGGCATAGAGGCCTGAGCATGTGGTCTGGGCATCATTTTTTTAGGCATGGTTCGAGATTTAGGCCTAAGAGAAGAAGGAGGCGTTGGTTTAATATGCAAGTCCATAGGCCTGAACACACCCTCAGGAGCCGGTGTCTGCACAGCAGTTCCAGACCCATCCAAGGTAGAGACATCCACGGGTTCCATAGCTGAAGCATCTCATGGTATACCGGACTCTGAATGGGTCTCAGTAGAGGCCTGCGAATCAGAAGTAGCGGGTATCAGGGGCTGCAAAAGCGCCTTACTGAGGACCGGCGAACGGGTGACTGGCTTAGGAGAAGTGTCATCGGCAGTTTTGGACCTCGGTGGCCTGTCTCTGTCTTTATCTTTGCATTTTTTCGGAATCCCGGTAGTCGGATGGCTAACCGACAACATTTCTGGATAATTAAATGAGAACCGAAATATTTAGAGGCAAAAATATACCGACGACGGATAGTGTGCTGATTAAATAAAGCACAAAACCGACAGCAAGGTACGCTGTGGTCAGGGCCTAGGCAAGGAATACAGTACGAATGAAAATCTTTATGAGGTATTTGCTTTCCACAAGTAATGCAATTATTAACTTTTACTGACATCGGTAAGGAGCAAGAAAAAGTTTCCCCAACGGGTTACTTAGCTTTAGTTGAAGACTTCGGTTCTGAAACTCGAAAATTAAAATTTCAGGAGTCGGCTGACCGGCACTTGTGAACTGCTTCTGCTTTGGGCACCGCACGGCAAGAAAGACTGGTGTAATGGCGTCGGCTGCATGTTTTATATCCCTGATGACCTGAAGTCATGGAAGAAGGGACAGCAACCGACGCAGGACCCAAGACTTTGTTAATCAGGCCGACTGAGGGCTACCTGCAAGCAGATGACCCAAATGTAATGTCTGCAACAGTGAAACACGAAGAACATCCTATATTCCTGCAATCTAGAAAAAATGCTACATTATCCCTCTCCACAACCATGGCACTCCTACAAAAATCTATTTTCAGACCCATTGTCATTATCTGAATCGTGCAGCATTACTTAGTAACCTTCTCTCATATATAACACATCATCATATTCTATTACTGTAAGATAATGAATATATCTTGCTGTACTGATGGCATACTTGTATTTATCTGCCTGTATGATCTTAATTTCCACCCATGTGTACATATCTTCTGTATTGTATTTGTGGAGCTTTTCTTACTGGGCCTCAGTTAAAAATGGGTTGCATTATCAAGTTGGACTTTACCAGTAAACAGACCTCAATTAATAAATGATATTAACAAGTCTGCAAACTTACTGTTGAGACCATACAGGCGTACCTTTTGCCCCCCAGTACCAATCTGATGGAAGGTAATACCTTTCTAACTTTCAACTCCAAACAAAACCTACAAAAATATACTATTTTAAATTAATTGTGATAAAATACTTAGAAAATATTTATGGGACCTTGCCTCATCATAGTTTATTTTCGTACACTGTTTATCAATTAATCTGGAACCCTGTCCTCTTACTTATGACAAGGAAGCCATCTATTAACAAAAGTAGCCCATGAATGTTTCTTGGTTATTTTAACTTCCCTTATGTCCAGCTGATCCATCATCTATATGTAGCACAACATTTGATTTCCATCTTATGATTATTCCTTTTTTAAAACTGTCATCAGAAAAGAAAATCATCACTTTTTCACTTCAGTGGCTTTTGTCTGCTAGTCACAGCTCAACATAAATTGAGTTCATAATAGAGATTCTTCATGCAGCAACACTCCTTATAAAGATTTTCTACATGACGTCTACACCCAATGATCTAGTTCCAATTTCAGCAGCTTCTTCTTGCAATTATCTTTCAGCCTTATCAGCTTATCATACATGCTAACAACTGAGGTTTCAATTGACACACTTATCCAAACTCCCATGCACTTTATTTAAGAGGACTCCCATAAGTAGTCAAATTAACTCCTGCAGCTGTTAGAACATAATTCACCACACCCACCCACATCCTGGTTACCTTGATATTATACCTGGAAAACTAACTCCTGCAGCTATTAGAACATAATTCACCACACCCACCCACATCCTGGTTACCTTGATATTATACCTGGAAAATTTATCATATGTGCCAAAATCACAAAACTGTGCTGGTGGATCAGGATCTGGTCTAGTTAACTATATTATAATCTCGTCAGTCAAGTGGGAAATGCTGAGCACATCATTCTTTACCCCACAGATAAGCAGATCGGATTGTCAAATCACAGCTGCTAATGGCTTACAAAACATAGCAAACAGTATGGGTGATAGTGGGCACCTCTGTTTAGTTCCTCTATGAAGAAACAGTAGAGAAGGACCTACATGACTCTTTACTGTGGCCTCTGAAGATCCCTATATAAACATAGCTATGTCAACACAGTCCTGAATAACATCTAATGCCTACAGAACTCAACTCAGTAGTACCACTCCATCCTATAAAATGCTTTTCAGCATCTATGCTGATCACTACCAAATTCTCTCAGACTATGTAATGTGCTTGAGAATTTCTTCAATACATTACCAAATGACTATCTTCCTATAACAAATCAACACTGGTGAAGGCAGATTAAATCTAATAATCTAATAGAGGCTAGTCTACATGAAGAAGGCCGAAAATAGAAGTTATGTACTTACCATAACGTTCCATGTGAGTTGTTTATCTCGCCTTTATTCTCACTGATGGGTTTGGAGCCGATCCTCGGCTCCGACATGGCCGAAGGCAAAGCTCAAGGCTTGCGAGTAGCTCGAGAACAAGCCCCTTATCCCACAATGCACTGCTGGAATTACCTCAGCTCTTGTTTGCTGCGAGTAACAGTATTTACACACACATATATATATATACATATATATATATACACAAACATATACATACCCTTTTATGTATTTCTACCAAGGACACTTCCCAAAGGGGAAGAAGAAATATTGAATAACCAGGATGGTACCAGCCTCTAAGCCAGCAGTCAGCCAGGAGGGGGAAGAAGGGAGGGACGTGAGAATAAAGGCGAGATAAACAACTCACATGGAACGTTATGGTAAGTACATAACTTCTATATGTGAAGTTGTTAAATCTCGCCATTTATTCTCACTGATGGGTAGCGTCCCTAGCACACTGAATCCTGGGTGGCTCATGGGAGTATGTTCTTCAGTACCATAGAACCAAAGGAAGACCTGTCCCTTGAAGCCTTATCCACTTTGTAATGCGTGATAAAGGTATGAGGCTTAGACCAAGTGGCTGCAGCGCAAATATTGTCAAGTGGCAATTTACCTTGAAAAGCAGAAGACGTAGAGATGGCTCTGGCAGAATGAGCCTTAGGTTTGTGCGTTAATGGCATGCTCGCATTTTCATAAACAAAGGATATGCAATCGGATAACCATTTAGATAAAGTTGTTTTAGCTACTGGATTGCCTTTTCTTGCTTCCGAGAAGAATACAAAAAGTTGATCTGATTTTCTAATATCTTTAGTTCTGTCAAGATAAAATCTGAGCTGTCTGTGAACATCAAGTTTGTGCAGCATGTATTGCAATTTGCTAGAGTGGTTGGCAAAAAAGACTGGCAGCTCAATGACCTGATTGATATTTGATTCAGAACAGACTTTAGGTAAAAATGAGGGGTTTGTTCTGAGAGATACTCTATCAGCATGGAAAATCATGTAAGTGGTCTGACAGATAATGCTTGAAGTTCTGACACTCTGCGGGCAGAAGTAATGGCCACAAGAAATATTGTTTTCCAGGATAAAAATCTGAGATCACAAGAAGATGCTGGTTCAAAAGGAGGAAGAATAATTTGAGACAGCATAAGGTTTAAATTCCAGGGAGAATAGGGAATTTTGATCGGAGGTCTCATATGAAGAACGCCTTTAAGAAAAGTCTTAGATAATTTACGTCCCATAACATTTGAGCCACCAAAACCAAGGTGAAAATTTGAGATGGCAGCTAACCGAACTTGAACTGTAGCAGCTGCTGCTCCTTCCTTAAAAATTTTTGTCAAAAATTCTAAAATAGAAGATAGCAGAGCTCGGAAAGGGTCAATACTCTGCGTGTTGGCCCAAATTGAGAACCTTTTCCATTTACTGCCATATAATTTCCTGGTAGATGGCTTGTGAGAAGAGAAGAGAATTTGTCTTGTATCTTCTGAAATTGAATGAAGCCTGGCAATTAGGGGAAGTGGATTAGCCAAGCAATCAGTTTCAGGGACTGCAGTGAAGGATGAAGGTCCCCTGACGGGTGTGTCAGAAGGTCCCCTGACAGGTGCGTCAGAAGGTCCAGAACTGGGTCCAGGATCCATGGACCTTCCAACAGATAATGGTGGAGAAATGGAAACCAAATCTGTCGAGGCCAGTAGGGGGCTATGAGTATAACAGTCCTTCCCAGCGATTTTACTTTCTGTAAAAATCTGGGTATTAATGGGAAGGGTGGAAATGCATAAAGCAGACCCAGGGGCCAATCATGTAGAAGTGCATCTCTTGGGGGATGACCGGGAAGTGGTATTAGGGCAAAGTAGCTTCTGCATTTTGAATTGATGTGGCTGGCAAAAAGGTCGCAGCAAGGCTGGCCCCATTTGCGTAAAATCAACTCCGCAACCTGTTGTTTGAGAGACCCCTCGTGAGGGAGCAATATTGCCATACTTAGCTTATCCGCTATCACGTTGGATTTCCCCGGGATGTGCGTTGCTAAAAGAAAATGCTGGGACGACACAGCCCATTGCCAGACCCTGAGGGCTTCTCGACAAAGGGGGTAAGACTTGGTTCCACCTTGTTTGTTCAAGTACCAGACTACTGACATGTTGTCCGTCTGAATTGCAATAGTTCCTAGAGGAAGAGAGTCCTGAAAGTACTGCAACGCCAGAAGTACCGCTTTCAACTCTAGAACATTGATGTGCAGATGTGATTCTTAATCTGTCCATGTGCCTTGGGCAGTCTTTCCCTGAAAATGCCCCCTCCCATCCTATCAGGGAAGCATCCGTGGTCACAGTGGCTACTGGGGGGTTAAAGAACAAAGGGTCTTCTGATTGTGACATGAAGAGATGTCAACCACCACCGAAGGTCTCTCCTGCAAGAATCCGTGATGAGAATCATGTGGTGCATCGGTAGTTTCTGGTAAGACCATTGAGCGAAGAGGAGCCATTGAAGAATTCGCATATGCATCCTTGCGAGTGGTATAGCCAGGATTGCTGCCGCCATCAAACCTAGTACTTTCAAAACCTCTGCTGCTGTAGCTCTGTTCTTTGACACCAGTAAGCTGACGTTTTGGCGGAGAAGAGACTCTTTCGACAGAGAGACGTAGAGTGGTAGCTGAGGTATCTAATTCTGCTCCTATAAAAACGGTATGCCGCGATGGCGATAAGGCAGACTTTTCGAAGTTGACTGCAATCCCCAATTGATGGCAGAGTGTCAGTGTGTATTGTGTTGCCTGAGTCAATGCCTGGTGGCAGCGGTTAGGAGCCAATTGTCTAGGTATGGAAACACCTGGAATCCTAGACATCTCAGGTGAGCCGTGACCACTGCCATGCATTTGGTGAACACTCTGGGGGCTGTAGTGAGACCAAAGGACAGGGCTCGAAACTGGTAATGATTGGCTCCCAGCCGGAAGCACAGATGATCTCTGGAGAGTCTGCTCATCTTTATGTGATAGTACGCATCCTTGAGATCTATGGAGCACATCCAATCGCCTTTCCCTAAGAAGGGAAGAATGGACTGAAGCATGACCATTTGGAACTTCTCTTTCTTTACGAACTGGTTGAGTCTGCTGAGATCCAAGATAGGTCTCCAGTCCCCTGTTTTTTTTGGTACCAAAAAGAATCTTGAGTAAGTTCCGAATCCAACTTGGTCTGCTGGGACTGGTTGGATGACTCTTTGTTCTAGCAATCTGTGGACCTCTACGACTGCTTGTTCCCTGAGATTGGGTGGAACATCTGGAATTCTCTTTACCAGAATGGGAGGGGAAGAGAACGGAATGAAATATCCTCTGGAAATTATGCTTTGTACCAAAGTATCTGATGCTATGTTTAGCCAGGCTTCTGGGTACAAAGACAAGTGACCCCCGACTGCCTCCAGAGCCGAACAGTCGGGCCTCCTTTCAGGGGTGCTGGTAGGGCTGACTGGAGAACTGACCCCTGTCACCCTGTTGCTGCGGACCCCCCCTCTGCTGCAGGGGCGGCGTCTTCCGTTATAACCCCCTCCTCTGCCTCTAGAGGGGGTTTCTCCACGTGTGTCCTGAAAGGCTGCCTGTGCTTTTCGGAACCACATTTTCCCTCCCCTAGGGTCCTTGGGGTAGGGCCGAGTAGGGTTCAAAAAACGGACTCCAACGGCAGATAAGGTCTTGCCTTCCTGTTCACACCTGGTTAAAGTTTCCTTTACTTTGGGCCCAAACAGTGATGACCCATCGAATGGGGTATTAATAAAGGAAGACTTAAAGGGTTCCGCAAAGGAACAGAGACGCATCCAGGCTTGTCTTCGAAGAGCAATGCCCGAACTAGCGGCTCTACTGGAATCATCAGCTGCATAGGATATGAGACGCATGGACGAGTTTACCACTGAGTTTAGGGTAGGTGAGCTGGGAGTTGATTGTCGGCCACCCCTGCAGCTACCGTACCCCTGGAGAGTATTTCCTAGCTCTTTCAGGAGATCTCTCTGTAGTCTCGTAAAATGGGTTAAGTAGTTCAGTGATTGCACAGAAAAAGTCGCTGAACTAAACATGCACTTCCCATATCTATCCATGACCCTAGAATCTCTGTTAGGGGGATGGATAGAGGTGGATGTCTCAGATACTTCTTTTTTGGTGGCTGCAGCTACCACCATGGCATCAACAGACACTCCCTTTGTCAAAAATGACTTGTCCACTGGGGCAGACATAATTTTATTGGGTTAACGAGGAACAGGTTCCATGGATTCTGGTGACTCCCACGCCTTATGAGAAATCAGTTCCATGAGCTCGTCATAAGGCAGAGACACCCAAGAAGTGGAAGGTTTAGACCCAAAAGCCTTCAAGAGCATGGACTCATCCTCAGTAGGGGTCTTGGACTGCCCATCGCCCCTCTGACTAAGGATCTCTAGTATCTCTGCAAAGGAGATATCCTCAGAGGGGGATCGAGGGGACCATTCTGACTCATCTAAGTCCGTGTCAGACGTCAAGGACTCCTGTGGGTAGTCTAAGTGCCTCCTCTTGCACAATCTCTTCCTGGGCACCTCCTCAGTGGGGGGATCTGGAGAGGTCTCAGAAGAGTAGGGGACGCCCTGTGGGGGTACTTGAGGCTCGGGGTCTCTACGCTTAGAGGGACTGGTAGATGAAGAAGCAGACACAGGAGCATGCGGGGAGAGGGAAAGCTGAACCGATGCTGAAGAGTAGTAGTACCCGAGAGTACTATCCGATCCTCCCACACCGAAACCCTGGGCTCCGAGCTCAAGGTAGGAGCCGAGCTCATCCGAGCCGAAGCCCCGAGAGGAAGAGTCGGCACCAACAAATCGGTTCGACTATCCTCCCCGGACCCGACGGGAGAGCGACGGCTCCTAGAGTCCTCGGTCGGCGCCGAGGACATCCGAGTAGATGGAGCCGATAACACTGGTGTGGGTATTGGCTCCAAGGGTTCGACAACCAAGGGTTCAGTTTCCTTTGGCTCCAAGAGTCCAGTACAGCTCGGAGGAGGAGTAGACAAATCCGGCTCCATGGCCTTCGGCACCGACGAGCTGGTCAGGGCAGACAACAATTTGGCAAGTCCTGATGCCTGTAAAAGCTTCTGCACTAGCCGATCCATGTCCAAATCTGAAAGGCTGACTGAGGACTTAGCTGAATGCACCGAAGGTGCTGATTGGAGCAGAGGGGGAGAAGGAACTTCAGAGACCGGCTCCAATACCGAGAGCTGACTCCGAATCAGAGGTACACTCGGTTCCGATGTCTGTGGAACCGATGACCCTCCTTCTGAAGTTTTTGCCTTTTTAGTCACTTTGTCTGAAGATTTGGATTTTGAGGATTTGGAGGATGTACTAGTACCCTCATGGCTACTCAACACCTCAGAAAAAGATTGCTGTAGCAATCCCCTGTCTATAAGTTTCCTCCTTCTCTCCAAGAGGACTCTTGAAGAAAAGGAGTGACAAATGCTGCAGGTGTCTTGGAGGTGTTTAGCCCCCAGACAGTAGACACATTGAATGTGTCCGTCAGTGACGGGCATTTTTTGCCCACAATCTGGGCATTTTTTAAATCTCGATTTAGGATGGGATTTCTCCTTTTCATCCGACATATTTAAATAAAACAAACAGTAAACTGCAAAAGGTAATAAAGTCCTTACACACTTGTAAAGATCCACAAACAACTAAGTCCAATCCGGGCACCATCTATAACAATGTAATTATAGATTAGATAAATAGGGCTAAAGAGGCTCACAGAAAAAAAGCCTGACTATTATAAAGACTAATAAGAGTAAATAGGGCAAAAGGCCCACACAAACGAAGAAGCCAACAAGGCACTAACTTTTAAACTATTTATAACTATTGAAACTATAGATTATGTTATGAAAAGACCTAATGCTAACACACACTAGTTTTTAAACAAAAAGGAAAACTTTTTATATAGACTTGCTGTTGTTTTTTTTTTCAAAAATGGTCCGAGCTAGCTGGATCACCAAGATCTCTCTTGCCGCGGCAAACTAGATCTGAGGTAATTCCAGCAGTGCACTGTGGGATAAGGGGCTTGGTCTCGAGCTACTGGCAAACCTTGAGCTTTGCTATCGGCCGTGTCGGAGCCGCGGATCGGCCCCGAACCAGTCAGTGAGAATAAACGGCGAGATTTAATTAGAAGTTATGTACCTACCATAACGTTCCATGTTAGTTGTCTTCTCTCGCCTTCTTTCTTGCTGGATGGGTTCGGAGCCGATCCTCGGCTCTGACTCGGCACTTGCTAAGCTCGAGAGCTAATTTTACCAGCTCGAGGCAACCCCATATCCCATGATGCAAGGCAGAGATTACTCAGATCTCGTTTGGTAGCTAAAGAAATAACAGTATTTTCTTCCAACTTAGGAGGAAGAAAATAAGAAATACTAAATAACATCATAACCCTCTAGAAAGGATCCACATAATCTAGTGACACTAGGAGTTGAACAGCTAGAAAAAAAAAAGGTAATAACCTCTTAATAGAAGATGTATAATCTTCTCGGTCTGACCAGGCTAGGGGGAAGGAGGGACGCCTTAAGAAAGAAGGCGAGAGAAGACAACTAACATGGAACGTTATGGTAGGTACATAACTTCTAAATGTTAAGTTGTCAATCTCGCCTTCATTCTTGCTGGATGGGACCGCGTCCCTAGCACCTCTATCCTGGGTGGCTCAATGGAACAGACTCTTGAGAACAGTGGAACCAAAATTTGCTCTGTCTCTGGAGACCAAATCTAATTTGTAATGTGAAACAAAGGTATGAGGAGAGGCCCATGTGGCTGCTGCACAAATAGTGTCTATTGGAAGTCTAGCTTGAAAAGCTGTAGATGTAGCTAGAGCTCTGGTAGAATGGGCTTTTGGGTTAGAAACCAACTCTTTGCCTCTGAGCTGATAAATGTAAGTGATCACGGAAGACAGCCACCTAGATAAAGTTACCTTAGAAACTGGAAGGCCTTTCCTGTTCTCTGCATAGGATAGAAAAAGTTGATCAGATTTCCTAAAAATTTTGGTCTTATCCAGATAATATCTCAACTGACGGTGAACATCGAGATAATGTAACTTTTGTTCAGCTCTATCAGAATAATTTGGGAAAAATACTGGAAGATCAATGGACTGATTTAGGTTAGTCTGAGATGCCACCTTTGGTAAGAAAGACGGATTATTTCTTAGGGATACCCTATCTTTGTGGAATATTAGATAGGGAGGGCGAACACAGAGAGCATGAAGCTCAGATACTCTCCTGGCAGATGTAATGGCAACTAGAAAAAGTGTCTTCCAAGAAAGCAATTTCAAAGAACAGGCAGCTGCAGGTTCGAACGGGGGAAGAATCAAGGATGTTAAAATTAAATTTAGATCCCACTGTGGTGGGGGGTCTCTAATAGGAGTTTTCAATAAAAAGATACCTCGAAGGAATTCCTTGCAAAGTTTATGTGACATAATGTTGTGGTCCAAAAAGCCTATATGAAAATTTGAAATGGCTGCCAGTTGAACTTTCACTGTGGAAGAAGAGGATCCTGAATTAAAAATGTCAGCTAGGAAGTCCAACACCAAATGAATTGGAGCAGTATAGGGGTCTATGTTCCTAGCTTTTGCCCAGAAAGAGAAACGCCATTTACTAGTGTAGATCTTTCTGGTAGAAGATTTTAGGAAGCTACTATGATATCCCGTACAGGATTAGAAATCATAGGAAGCCTGGCTAAGGATGGAAGTGGAGCAACCAAGCAGTGAGGTTGAGAGAAGGTATGGATTGGTGCAGTTGACCCGACTGGTGGGTCAGAAGATCTGGAACCGGGTCCAGATGCCATGGCTGTACCAAGAGGTAATGATGTAGGAACGGAAACCATAACTGTCGAGGCCAATAAGGGGCAATGAGAATCAACTTGGCTCTCAAGGCGGTTGCTTTCTGAATTAGCTGAGATATCAGCGGAAAAGGAGGAAAAGCATAAAGAAGTCCCCGGGGCCAATCTTGGGTTAGAGCATCTCTGGGGGGATGGCCTGGAAGGGGGAAGAGAGAGAAGAAGTCTGGGCATTTGCTGTTTTGAGGTGTAGCGAAAAGGTCGCAGCAAGGAAGGCCCCACCTCTGAAAAATCTCTTCCGTCACTGACTGTTTGAGAGACCACTCGTGAGGCATGAGAATAGCTCTGCTCAATCTGTCCGCTATGATGTTGGATTTCCCGGGGATGTGCGTTGCTATCAGAAACCGATGAGAGGAGATTGCCCATTGCCAAAGTCTGAGAGCCTCTCGACACAGTGGATAGGACTTGGTTCCGCCCTGTTTGTTTATGTACCACACTACGGACATATTGTCCATTTGGACTGCAATAGTTCCCAGGGGAAGAGAGTCGTTGAGGGCTTGCAACGTTAAAAGCACTGCTCTCATCTCCAGAACATTTATGTGCAGATGGTACTCGAAAGGTTGCCAAGTGCCATGGACCATTCTGCCCTGATAATGCCCCCCCCACCCGATCAGGGAGGCGTCCGATGTAACCATGGCAACCGGGGCAAGAGGAACAAATGGTCTGCCTTGATGGATTTGAGGGGACGATATCCACCAAGTCAGATGTCTTTTGCAAGTTGGAGTTACTATGATCTCGTGACGCATGGGAAGTTGTTGAAAGGACCATTGGGTGAATAGCATCCATTGTAGAAGCCGCATGTAAAAGCGGGCGAGGGGAAGAAGTGTTATGGCGGCCGCCATAAGACCCAGTACTTTCAGAGCAAATCTGGCCTGAATTTTGTTGTTGAATAGAATCACTTGGACGTGTCTTTGAATGTCCAAGATCCTTTGGTCTGTCAACCTTGCAGAAAGTTGTACGGTGTCCAATTTTGCGCCTATAAAAGTAATATACTGACAAGGCGACAAGGCAGATTTTTCGAAATTTATAGAAATTCCTAGCCCTCTGCAAGTGTGAATGGTGTAATTTCTGGCTTGGAGAAGCTGATGCCTGGTGGTGGCAGTGAGGAGCCAGTCGGAAACACCTGGAATCCTTGACGTCTCAGGTGAGCCGTAACCACTGCCATGCATTTGGTGAACACTCTGGGGGCTGTAGTGAGTCCAAAGGGCAGGGCTCTGAATTGGAAGTGACTGGTCCCCAGCCGAAAGCGGAGAAATCTTCTGGAGCTTCTGTGAATTTTTATGTGATAGTACGCATCCTGAAGATCTATTGAGCACATCCAATTGTCCTTGCCCAGAAAGGGCAGAATGGACTGAAGCGTGATCATCAGGAATCTTGATTTCTTTACAAACTTGTTGAGTTTGCTCAGATCTAATATTGGTCTCCAGTCCCCTGTCTTTTTTGGAACTAAAAAGAACCTTGAGTAGATTCCGGATCCTATTTGGTCCACTGGGACTGGCTGGATGGCTCTTTTTACTAGCAGTTTTGATATTTCTAGTACTGCTAGTTCCCTTAGACCGGGTGGAACGTCTGGAAGGGTTCCCTTTTGTTGAATTGGGGTTTGAATAAAGGGAATTTTGTAACCCTCGGATATAATTGACTGTACCCATTTGTCTTGAGAAAGGGAAAGCCAGGCTATTGGGTACAGCGATAATTTTCCCCCGACTGCCTCCGAAGGCGGACAATCGGGCAACATCTCAGGGATGCTGGAAGGGTTTGTCAGAAAGGGGCTCTCTGCTACCCTGATTCTGCGGACCCCTCTGCCTCTGGGGGTAAACTGACTTTGTGCATCAGGCGTGACTCCTTGAGATTTGTGGAACCACATTTTCCCTCCCTTCTGTCCTTTGGGGTAAGGTCTAGAAGGGGTGGAGAAACGGACTCCTACGGCAGAAAGAGTCTTGCCATCTTGTTCGCATCTAGTCAAAGTGTCTTTCACTTGAGGACCGAACAAGGTCGAGCCATCAAAAGGGGAGTTTGTGAAAGACGCCTTGAAGGGGTCTGCAAAATTACAAAGCCGCATCCAGGACTGACGCCTTAAAGTCACTCCTGTGCCTGCGGCCCTACTCGCTCCATCGGCTGCATAAGAAATGAGCCGCATGGAGGAGTTAGCAATGGAGTTAAGGATTCCTAGCTGTGAGCTAATCTTATCCTGAGACCCAGCAGCTAACGGATCCTGTAAAACTTCTCCCAACTCTTTAAGAACATCTCTTTGAAGGCGGGTGAAGTGGCATAAGTAGTTCAGCGATCTCATGGCAAAAGTCGCTAAAAAAAAATCCGCTTACCGTACCTGTCCATAGTCCTAGAATCCTTATTAGGAGGATGGACAGGTACTGAAGGATCAGCTAATTCCTTCTTGGTGGCAGCAGCCACCACCATGGCATCAACTGGGACACCTTTTGTTAAGTATTGTCTATCTTGTGGGGCTGTAATAAATTTTGAAGGTCTCCTGGGGATAGGTTCCACCGAATCTGGAGCCATCCACGCCTTCGAGCCACTACCTCCATGAGAGGGTCGAAGGCGGAGACACCCAGGAGGTGGAGGGTCGAGATCCGAACGCCTCCAGGTATACTGACTCGTCCTCAGAGTGATTAAGGGAGGGCCAGTTCCCCCTCTGTTTAAGGATTTCAAGGATGTCTGAAAATGAGACATCCTCAGAGGAGGACCTTGGGGATCCCTCCGACTCATCCAAGTCAGTATCTGATGTAGTAGACTTAGGGGAGTCTAAATGTTTCCTCTTACATGTCCTCTTACGGGGGGGGGGGTTCTCCTGACGGATCAGGAGAAGCCTCGGAAGAGGAATATATTCCCAATGGGGAAACCTGAGGCGTTGGATCTCTGGGTCCGGGAGCAAGAGAGTGGGAAGAGACGTCAGCAGGTACTGTAGTGGGAGGAGCTGATGGAACTGTCCGTTGACTAAACCCAGGGGCTAGTACACTCCTCATCACCTCGAAGGCTCCCCCGTCAGAGAGACCAGAAAGTTCCCGCTCCGAAGAGATAGGAACCCCAGGCCTCACCGAGAGGGAAGGCTCCGAGGCAGATGTTGGGGCCGAGCTCACCAGCCAAGCTCCGAGAGGGAGAACGGGGTCGGACAAGGGTCCGATGCCACTCGCCCCCTCGGAGCCGACGAGAGAGACTAGACGCCTGGATCCCTCCAATGAAGGTCTCAAGGAGGAAATCGGAGCCGAGGACGACGGAGCCGAAAGGGGTGGTATCGGCTCCGAAGTCACAACGGTACCGGTTCCGAGGAGCTCCGGCTCCGAGCTCTGTAAGAGAGTCGAAGAAGGAATGTTCGGTGGATGTGATATAGCTACCGTCTGTTGAGATGGGCTATGGAGTATTTGGGCCAATGCCTGAGACTTTAATAGTCTACTCACCACTCTCTCAAGGTCGTGATCAGATAGCCTGGATGACCGAGAAGATCGGCTCCGATGGCTCCGCTCCGAGAGCAAGGGTGATCTCGGAGCCGAATGAATAGATTCCACAGAAGGGGATCGAGATCTCTTTTTTGAGATCAATGGAGCCCTCGGAGCCGAAGATACGTCGGCTCCAGCCGACACTGAGTGTCTAGACTTGACAGTATCGGCGCCGGATGGAGCCGATACTGATACTGGTATGGAAAGATCGGCTCCGGCCGGAGCCGATCTCGAGCCTCGTGAGGAAGAACATGAAGCTGACGGCTTGGAAGCCTGAGCCGAAGGCTTAACAGGTTTCGAGGGCTTCCCCGGCGCCGACTTAGTCGGGGAGCTCTCGGGCTTTAATAAGCCCCTTAATATGAGCTTATTTTTTCGTTCCTGCAGGACTCTTGGGCTGAAAGCATGACAAATAGCACAAGAGTCCTGCAGGTGCTAAGGTCCCAGGCAATAAACACAAGAAGTGTGACCGTCTGTCAGAGACATCTTCTGACAGCACGAGTCACACTTCTTGAAGCCTGAGACCTTAGTGTCCTTCGACATAACTGTGTCGATGAAACACCAGAACACACTCACACACAAAAAAAGTACAGTTTTGTACCTACCATAAATGTAGATGTTCGAAGATCCACATTGCTGCAGTCCTAACACTTGGGTAGTCCGCTGTCCTCGGTCGGCCCGAATATCAGAGTATAAGGCTCATTTGACTGACATCAGAACGTCAGGGTACAACCATATCCTCAGTCTTTTCTTGCCCCAGATGTCAGAAGACCCTAAAAGAAAGGTCAAAACCCATAGACAACAACCAAACAATCAACCAACCTAACACTAAAAATATGTACAATATAAACAACATATACAATATACCTCAGATTGATAACCCAGCCCACACAACGCCTCAAACTACAGAGGGAAGGAGGAACATCTACATTTATGGTAGGTACAAACTGTACTATGTTCTTCATCTCACATTGCTGCAGTCCTAACACTTGGGTAGAATCCCAAAGCAGAGGTAAGGGAGGATGGCTAAACTATAATGAAGCAGGAGCTGCCAAAATGCCCTGCAAAACAGCAGTGGCAAAACCAGCCCTGGATTTAGAGTACAGTGGAAGGTGGTAATGCCTAGAGAAAGTATGCACTGAACTCCAAGTAGCTGCCTCCAAAATATCCTTAGTTGCCACCCCTCAAAAGCTGTTGAAGTGGCAGTAGCCCTAGTGGAATGAGGCCTAATCCCAGCTGGAATCTCTTTGCCATGATGGGAATAACAGAAAGCAATGCAAAACCCAATCCACTTAGAAATAGTTTGTTTTGACACGGGCTTGCCCTGAGAACACAAAGCAAAAGAAACTAATAACTGCTGAGATTGCCTGAACACTTTAGTTCTGTCCAAATAATATCGCAACTGCCTGTGTACATCTAAAGTGTGCAAAATCTTTTCCCTTTATTCTGGGGATTTGCATAAAAAGTAGGCAAATGAATAGTTTGGTTTAAAGCCACACTAGAAACCACTTTAGGCATAAAGGAAGGATTAAAGATACCCTATCCTTATGGAAAATTAAGAAAGGCTCAACTGCCATAAGGGCCTGCAATTCAGAAACCCTTCTTGCAGAGGTAATGGCCAACAAAAGCAGTCTTCCATGACAAATATTTCAACTCAGCAGTAGCTGCAGGCTCAAAAGGTTGTAGAGTGAGTTTCTCCAACACAAAATTGAGATCCCAAGCAGGAGTAGGAGCTTCTTATATTCTTTGCCCTCTAAGAAACTGCTTGAACAAAGGATGAGAAAACATTGGTGGGTCACAGTCGTAGTGAGCTGAAATTGCTGCAGCATGAATCTTAATAGAAGAGAAGGACAAACCTTTGTCCAATAACTCAGTAAGATATTGAAGAGCCACACTTAAATTAGGCTCAGAAACATCCAAATCCTTTGCTGCACTCCAAAACAAAAATCTCTTCCATTTATTTGTGTACACTTTCCTTGTACTAGGCCTTCTAGCTTCCAAAATCACATTCAAAACTTGTTGTGGAAGATGAGACCCTCTATGGTTCAAAACAGAATATGCCAGGCTGTTAGGTGAAGAGAGTGAAGTTTGACATTGAGCAAATGACTGTCCTCCTGGGACAACAGGTGTGGAATCAAAGGCAAAGGCCATGGAGGCTTCCGTACTAGACTTCTCAGTAATGGGTACCAGTGCTGTCGAGGCCAATCTGGAGCTATCAAAATCATCCTTGGCTTGTCCTGTCTGACCTTCAGAAGTACCTTTGGGAGGAGAGGCAGAGGTGGAAAGGCATACACATGAAGATTTTTCCAACTGAAAGAAAGAGCATCCACTTTCCAAGCTGTGGGATGAAACCTCTCAAAACTTTGGCAGCTGGTGGTTTAGTGGAGAAGCGAACAGATCTATGTCTGGAGTTCCCCATGACACTGTCAATTTCTGAAATACATGAAGATCCAGTTTCCACCGTGGGGATCCATGATTTGTCTGCTTAACACATCTGCTAAGGAGTTCTGTGCTCCGGCAGAAACCTTGCCTGAAGATTTAGTTGTAAACTGAGAGCAGTCTCCCACAAAATCATTGCTTGCCTGCATAGAGGATAAGAATGTGTTCCCCTTGCTTGTTGATGTACCACATGACAGTTGTGTTGTCTGTTAGAATCAACACCTGCCCTGGAAGAAGTAAATCCTTGAAAGCTATTAATGCAAACTGGACTGCTAACATCTCCTTCAAGTTGATATGTAGATGCTGTAGTCTGACAGGCCACTTGTCTTGTATCCACTTTCCATTTAGATGAGCTCCCAAGCTTTGTCTGAGGCATCTGTCGTTAAAATCTGACTCGCCTCCGCATGGGTCTCAGAGAGTCCCTTGTTTAGGTGACATTCCTGAGCCCACCACAAAAATTCCTTTTGAATGCAAGGTATTATTTGAATGACAGTGTCCAGATCCTGGCAGCTGTGTCCATACATTTTGAGATACCATTGTAGCTTCCTCATATGCAGTTTGGCATTGGGA
This sequence comes from Protopterus annectens, assembly GCF_019279795.1. Taxonomy (NCBI): domain Eukaryota; kingdom Metazoa; phylum Chordata; order Ceratodontiformes; family Protopteridae; genus Protopterus; species Protopterus annectens. Next base: position 330,149,468 of record NC_056741.1, on the reverse strand, counting down.
AGCACCAGAATACAAGATGCCATGAACCCTAAGGCTTGAAGGACTGTCCTTGCAGTCAGCCCGGACTGAAGAGATAGTTGATGGAAGTAAAGGGAAAGATTCTTTTGTTTGTCCGGGGTTAAAAGGCCATCTGGGATGCTGTATTCAGTCTTACACCCAGAAAGCACATGTCTTGAGAGGGTACTAGACTGGACTTTATTTCGCTCACAGAATACCCCAGGCATCTTAGCACTGCTATCACATAATCCAAATGATGAAGAAGCTCGTCCTTCCTTGAGCCAGAATCAGGCAATCGTCCAAATAAGGATAGATTTGTATTCCTTTTAGCCTGAAAAAAGCTATCACTGGAGCCAGAACTTTCGTGAATACTAGATAAGCCAAAGGGCAATGCAGAGAACTGATAGTGAGAAGTCCCAGTCCGAAAACGCAGATACTTCCTGCAACTTAGTCTGATAGGAACATGGAGGTAAGCCTCCTTGAGATCCAAAGTTACCATCCAGTGATCCTTGCCCAGTAGAGGTAAAAGCTGTTGTAACATCAACATTTTGAACTTGGGAATGTCTAGATAAGTGTTGAGGATAGATAAATCCAAAATTGGTCTCCACGTGTTCCCCTTTTTTGGTACTAGGAACAGGCGAGAATAAAATCCTAGGCCCCTTTCTGGCATAGGAACCGGCTGTATGGCCCCTATTTGGAGTAACAGAGAAATTTGCTTGTGAGCCTCTATTCTTTGTTGAGGAGGAATGTCTGGCATGCCTTTGAAAGGAGGCAAGGTATGGAAATAAAACCTGTAACCGTGGTGTATGATATCCAATACCCATCTGTCTTGGGTAATTATACTCCAATTTTCTTTGAAAAGTGCCAACCTTCCTCCCAAAGGTGCTGCCAGGCAGAAGGTTCTGGCAGCTGAAAAGGTAGGTCATTGGGTCTGTTTACGAAAGGACTGACCCCTGCCCTCACCGAAGACTGTGCAGGAGAACTCCCTGTTCTAGGCCTGAAAGAGCCCTGACCTCTGCCCCTGCCACGCCTGGATCTACCCCTAGACTGGGAATCATAAGAAGGATTTAGTAGGCCAATTTCTACTAAACTTTGGAGGCTGAACCTGCAAAATCTTTAACAGTCTGCATAGACTTAGCCTTGTCTTCCATTTTCTTTAAAACTGCTTCAACAGGAGAACCAAACAAGACATCAGATTGTAAAGGAGCATCCAAAATCCTTGTTTTAACATGGTCAGATAAATTTTGATCCCTCAGCCAGGCATGCAAGAACTGACCCAGTGGCAGCCACCCTAGGCAGGCCTGTACAGCATCAAAACCACATTGCAAAGAATGCTTACCCACTTGTTCAGAAACATGCACTAAATCTTGTAACTCTTTACAATCAATACCTTCAGAGCATCAACCTTAGACTTCAATTGTGAAAGGAGATAATTCTGATATTTCAACATGTGAAACTGGCAATTCAAAGCTCTCATGGCTAGAGTGGAAGAAGTATAAACTTTCTTTCCCCATCTATCCAAGGCCCTGGCCTCTTTATCTGCAGGAACCGGATTCTTGACAACAGAAGCCTTAACACCCTTAGGCCCCTGGCTAACAGTTTCTGGGTCTGCCCTAGGACTCTTAAAAGATACTTATGAGCTTCAGGCACCCTGTAATACCTATCTGGTTTAACAGGAGGAGGAGGCAAAGAATCAGGATTAAGAGAAGCCTCTGCAAACACATCTTCCACCACATTCAGAACAGGAGGTATAGCCAAAGGCCTATGCTGAGGTAAAAACAAAATTCCCTAAGCCTTTTCCTGGAATCAGAGAAGTCCTGACCTTCCCATTTAAAATGCTCTCTCATGGAATGAAGAGTCTCTGAAAAGAAAAATCCTCAGGAGGAGAAGCAGAAGGAGTGAATCATCCACATCAGAATCAGAATAAGGAGAATACTCCTGCAAGTCTTCAGCCAAGACTCAGACACATCAAGCCTGCTCATAATCCCCAACACTGGTTCCATCCTAGGCCTCTTATCAGGAGGGGGCATAGAGCCTCTAATTAAAGTAATTAAATCTTCTGCCATTTTAAGCATGTGCTTCTTGGGCACAGAACCTGAAGAACTAGGAGTGACACCCACAGAAGCTAAACTAGATCTGCCTCTAGGAGAAGCCTTGGAAACAGAAAGAGAGGGCCTAGACACCTTAGGAAGGGAGGGGAGTACAGTTATCTGAGAAGCCCCTGCAGCCTGACCTGCCTCCTGGGAGGCCACATCCTGTAAAATCAAAGATTCTCCCTGGGACTCCAGAGAGGCCTCGCCGAACCACCGGTTCCACTGACATCTCTAAAGAACCGTCCGGTTGGACGACTCCTCTAACCTAGGTTTGACTGCCTTGTCTTTGCGCTTCTTTGAGGCATCCGACGGCATATTGTAATTGCACCGCTTCCCAAAGACCAACCTGGCACAATCTAACCTTCTAATAATAGCGCTTATTGAACCTAGCACAAAAGCGACACCCAACAACGTCGTGCTCAGGTCCCAAACAAGGTATACACAAATTATGGTAATCCTATCTGTTTCCCACAAGAAATACAGTTATTCACTTTTTCTGACATCCGGTAAACCACTGAGGCAAGAAAAAACAAAATATTTACTTAACCAACTCTGACTTCGGTCTGAAACTCCGAATGAAAAATTTACGGCACTTGCAACACTGCTTCTGCATTGGACCATGCGGCAAAAAAGACTGAGGATATGACGTCGGTCATGCGCATTTGTACCCTGACGTTCTGATGTCAGTCAAATGCGCCTTGACCGACGTCAGCCTTATACTCTGATATTCGGGCCGACCGAGGGACAGCGGACTACCCAAGTGTTAGGACTGCAGCAATGTGAGATGAAGAACATCACTCAGTCCAACAAATTTAATTAAATTAAATTAAATTAAACAGGGATAACAGACAGTCACACACAAAAATTCCCTGACAGGAAAAATTTAGGGAGGGGAAGGCCTAAGGCCTAACTAGGGGTAAGGGAATATTTACTTCAAAAAGAAGGGAACACTGACAGGAATAGGGTTAAAGTGAGTCGGTAATTAACAAAAAATAATATTTATATGTATAAAGTTAAAGGGGGTAGACAAAAAGTCTCTGAAAAGTTCACTTACCTAGAGCTGGTAAAAGAAGGCACCTCGTTAGCGAAGCGGCAAACGAGATCTGAGTAATCTCCGCCTTGCATCATGGGATATGGGGTTGCCTCGAGCTGGTAAAATTAGCTCTCGAGGTTAGCAAGTGCCGAGTCGGAGCCGAGGATCGGCTCCGAAACCATCCAGTAAGAATGAAGGCGAGATTGACAACTTAACATCAACTTCACATTTAACTATTTACCCCATTAAGGATGGGTCCCTATCAGTTCATTGAAAAATCAGTTCAGCGAATGGCATTTTTAGTGCTCTTACATCAAACATGCCATTCGCTGAACTGATCGTACTGAGATCATGGTACAGTGAGGTTTGGGAAAATTGCCCTTTCCTCACTGTAACGCAATCTCGGAGTTGGTATATATAATTAGTGGGGGGGGGGGGGGTTGCTACCCCCACATGACCAGGAATTCGATGAACGGTATTTCCGATGAAATGACGTTCGTTGAAGTGTCACTTCAATGAAGTTACATAGACTCCTTAGGGACTGCTGCTACCTCTGAAAGCTTCTAAAATAGTGGAGGTTCCCATTCTGAATTACTTTATTATACAGGTTCAATAGGCAAAAGACAAAATTATCATTATAGAGTTTCCATATATCATTTAGGATACCATTAAGTGATCATCCAATGTTTTCCCTGATGCTTGCTTAGCCATTGTTTCTAATAAAATTTCCTGTGTAACAGAGCTTCTCAAGAGCACAGTCTTATTCTCAACTTCACTGAAATCCAAGTTGTATGGGTACAGATTTTTGTCTTCTTTTTCTTTCTGGCTCCTTATGGTCTCATTCTCGCACCAGTTTTTATAATGCATTTAAAATATCTCTGCTGTCAATACAAAATCATGGGTTAAATGTACATTTATTGAGCTCTATAAACCTGTGATAATCCACTGCAAATGTCTCTGGCTCAGTTTCACTGCTACTGCCCTCTGATACACAAGGAAACTAAAAACATACTTTTTTCAAATGTTTTTCTATAGAATTGCAATTTCCTGCACATCGGTCCTTTATCTTAGTCCAGTCAAATATTCTACAGGGCAATAACTGTCTTCTTTTTAACAATTATTTTTCAACATTAAACAAAAGGAGACAAATTAGAAGGATATTTTAACAATGTATACTTAAAAACATATTTACAAATGTAGAATCTTTTATTTTTATTGTTTTATATATACATCATTCTACTTTTGCTGATCACTTTGCCACCTTCCAATAATTAATAACATATTTTGACAAGGTTTTAAAAGGGAAAAAGCCAAGAAAAAAACAATCTGTTAAAGTCTTTTGGAGCTGCCATTGACCTGCTGCTGTTATGACACTGCTTTGGAAAACTACATTTAAGATCTGCAATTTTGCATTGTTTTTATTACTTCAATCTTAATTTGTACAATTTACTTCTGATTAGATTTATTTTGCTTTATATTTGTTGCATTTTAAATTTGTTTTATCGTGAAGTTTTAAAAATAAGAAAGTAATGCAAGTGAGGTGGTATTTCTTTTCTCTGCTTTGGCTACAAAAAGATTATGGCTAGGTGATTTGTGGGATGAGCTGAGAAGTAGCATTTATTATTTATAGTTAGCAGAAAATGAAAGAGTTTTAATCTTTTGGAGCTGTCACTGATCTGCTACTTTTGTGAAACTGCAATGGAATTCAATATTTAATGTTTGCAATTTTGCATGTTTTTTATTTTTTTACTGGTTTTTTTTCCCATTTTGTTTGGGCTTAAGCTTACTGTATTTTACATTTGTAGCATTATAGATTTTTTTTTTATTTTGGAGTTTTAAAAGTAAGTAATTAGGGTAAGTTATGAAATATGTATTTTGTGTTATCTCCTCTGACTAGAAAGAAATTAAGGCTAAGTGATCAGTGGGATGAGTTAGGAAGCAGGATTCATTATTTAAAGTTTTAAACTTTTTGAACTGCAAATGACCTGCTGCTGCTCTTGCCCATCTACCCTTCTCTGTTTTACTACTAAACTCAGTGGCTTTTGAGTGTCCCACCCCTTTTACAGACTTTACGTTTGGACCTCCTCTTGGTCTCATCTTGATTGCTCACACAAGTGAGCTGTAGAAGTAGTTCCTTACCTTGCACATTCTCTTTCACATCTTCCCTCTGTTAAGTCCATATTCATATCTTCACACTGTTAAGTGCACACTGTAATTGTTTGTTTGTGTCTTTCGGCTTTTCCCGGTTAGGGGTCGCTACAGCGGAACTGCGGTCTGCTAATGATTGGCAGTAGATTTTTACGTACTGGCTTGCCGGGCCTAACGCACAACCTTCAACGAAGGAACGCCCGTTCACGCATGTCACTACACAGAAGACCTCTAACTGAGAATCGAACGGGCAACGTCTAATTGTGAGGCGACAACGCTACCGCAGCACTACCATCGCAGTCAAAGTGCACACTGTAATACAAAGAGTATTAATCTATTTTGTTCCATCCTACTTCTGAAACACAAATATCTGGGCAAGTGTACCAATCACTGGTACAGTATAAACCACATCTCTGGGGTTAGTGCTTCTGTTGACAGAAGGAGCACAGGGACATTATTTTCTACTCTTCCTAGATACTACCAATCACTTATCATATCATAGCTAACTACACAGCCCCCTCTCTATGCCGCTCTCAGCCCACACCTCCTACTTAGCTAGTATGGTGTTCATAAGTATTAAACCAAACACTATTCTTCTAAGAGACTTCAACTAACCGCCTATAAACTGGGAGACTTGTACATTCCCAAACGTGTGCCCAGAAATGTATGGACATCATCAGAACAGACTATCAAAACTAGTCAGTCTGCACCCCAACTGGGGTGACAAGATCCTGGCTTTGATCTTTACCAACATGGGACAGCATTGCTCCTCACCAAATGGAACTTCTTCCTTGGTCAAATCAATCCCCAAATTAGTCATATTCACCACAAAACTGAAACCTGAAGCAACTTCCATTACTTTGGTATTCAGAGATTACAGAAAGGCTCTTCTGCTAAAATTGGGTGATGATGTAGCTAAATTCAAGGGCCCTTCACTGCTTATGTGGAATCCTCTGCTGCTAAATCATATGCATGTAAATAGCTGCTAAACATACCTGTCACTCTCAGGAAAAAAGTATAGTTTTGCAAGTCCTACTTTCCTCCAACAGTAGATGTTTGAATTCCTCATTGACTCAGTGGCATTTTGGGTTATTTGCCAAGGTAACTCACTACCGGCCAGCTTTCAAAAGCTCAGACTCCCCTCCCTATCTCTCTTCTTGCGACAGATGATTGGCTGATCATATCCTGAGATGGGAAGAACTCTTCAGCTGTTACAGGAAGCGAGTGCTCAGGCTTTATCAGAAATGACAACCCTATTAGTCTGACTAGTTTAATATAAAAAACCATGGAATGAACTATGGAAATGATCAACAAAGACATAGGCAACTTTCAGACACTGGACCCAAACCAGTTTGGCTTTGTCAAGGGAAGGTTATGCCTACTAAATCTGAAGATCTTCTTAGAGAAGGACACCAAAGCAATGTATGAGGGGAAAATGGTGCATAAAGCCTTCCTGGACCTGGCTAAGGCATTCAATACAATTCTCCACTCTGGTATAGTTGACAAATTTACCAAATTGGGAATAAACCACTACATAACTTGCTGGATTGCCAGGTAACTCACAGGCAGGACCCAGGAAGTTAGGATTGGTGAAATTACCTCCACTAAGAGACCGGTAACCAGTGGGGTACCTCATGGCTCCATTCTTGGACTGCTCCTATTTGGCATTTTCTTCTCAAAGCTAAAGGCTAATGTCAAGGGTCTTTGGCTGATCAAGTTCACAGATGACTGCAAATTGAGAGCTATCATAGATTCACAATTCCCCCATTACACAAACATCTTACCGGAGGGTTTAACACAGAATAAATGATTAGTACCAAAGTCATGGACTAAACTCAACGCCAAGAAATGCATTATAGTGCCTTTGGGGAAAACTGCCACCAAAGCTAATTACTACATCTATAAGATACCCTGGTAGTCAGGGATCTGGGAACATATGTACAGAGTAATCTGGCCTTTGACCAACATGTGGCCAAGATAGTAAGAATTTCACTTGATGTCTCCTGTCATTGAATATAACGCCCCCTCTGCGATGTAGCTGACCAGACACATGGAACAGCTGGAACTCCCACAAAGGTTTCTTACCAGGAGAATCCAGGGTCTAAACACATCGCCCCGCATAGTTCACCTTAAAGCCCCATTTCTGTAGTCTTGCCTCCTACAGGTTATTGATAGGCAATCATAGCCTGGCATACAAGACATCCTGGGATCTGGCTCTGATGCACCTTTGCAGATCCACAAAACAAACAGTATCAGAACCACTAAATCCAAGAATTTAAATTTTGCTTGTGACATAAATAAGACATGTTAGTGAGACAGATATGTGTCTCAGAGGATTCTCATGTTCTGGAACAGGGTTCCTATCCATGTGAAGCACAGTCCATCTCTAACCTTATTTAAGTGTAATCTTGACCAGTGGATGGAAAATCAGAAACTCACTATGGGTTTGGCTCCCATGTCTCTGAAAGAGAGAAATAGACAGTAATGCCCAAACTAAAATACCCCCACATAACCTCTAGAAATTCGCTAACATCTGCCTTCATATAAATGCCCTTGATACATAGGGACACAACTGGGTTGGACTGCACGGCCAGGCTTATTAAGACCCCGGTGGTCAGGCTTATTAAGACCCTGGTGGTCATTAGCCTAGTATATACCTTTGAACAAAGAAGAGGAAAGTACCTGAAGCCAGAATCAACTAGCAAGAATAAATTTGCAACTAAACACAATGCCATATAAAGAACAAATCCAATAACAACAAAATGAAAGAGGTCGAAACCCACCTTGTTTATCTATGCATAATCTGTTGGTGGTGCAACTGAGGCACTGAGGAATTCCAAAATCTACTGTTACAGGTAAGTAGGACTTACACAGTTCTACTGTGTTTATCATTCACACTGCCTCAGTGGCATTGTGGGTAGATTCCTAAAGCTTACCCTATCTGGGAGGTAAATAGGTAAGTGTCTAGGAGCCCCTGGAAAACGGTGCTATCAAAGCATGCTTTGGACTTTGAAAATGAATCCAGTTTGTAGTGCTTTGTGACGCAATGGACAAAGGATCAAGTTGCTGCATCTAGAATGCTTCTAGAGTCTACTCCTTTCCAATATGCCATCAAGGAGGAAAAAGCCCTAGTCGAGTGAGCCTTAACCTTCCCTGGAAGAGATTTACCATGGTGGGAGTAACAGAAAACAATAGCAGAGGGCAACCATAGTGCAACAGTTTACTTAGGGACAGGCTGACCTATCTTAGCCCCTGTATAGGAAACAAACAAATATTCAGCATTCCTAAAGAGTTTTGTTCTGTCAAGGTAATATCCAAGCTGCCAGTGTGCATCAAACACATGCAGTATCTTTTCTCTTTTGTTTTTTGGTGCAGAATCTTTTCTCTTTTGTTTTTTGGATCAGGTTAGAACACTGGGAGATTGAAGGCTTGATTCAAGGAAAATTCAGAAGCAACTTTAGGTATGAATAATGGATTAGTGTGTAACATAACCCTGTTCTTGAGAAACATTAGATAGGATTGGCCCACCACGACAGCTTGCAGCTCAGAGACTCCCCTTGCAGATGTCAGAGCAATGAGTAAAACAGTCGAGGTAAGGTCAATTTTTCCATGAAGAAAGCAAAGAACCCACTGAGGAGGAATTTGACTTTGACTTGTCTCATAAACTGTGTGACCACAAAAAGAGAAGAAAGAAGGGAATCTGTGTGCAGACCAGCTGAGTTGGCTGCAACATGCACTTTGACAAAAGCATATGACAATTCGTAACTAAGACAAATATTTCAAAATGAGGGTTCTAAATCCTTTCAGGACCTCTGTTATTAGTTAAGCCCGACCCAGAAACATTTTTCCACTTGTAAACATAAGATTTTCTACTTGCAAGTTTTCCTGCCTTCTTAAACATCTGCTGCACATCTTCATGAAACAAGTGCCTAAAAGGTATCAATTGCTCTAAGATTATGTGAATCATTTGTCCCTGATGTTACGTGAGCACGTCCAGTCTCGTAATTGCCCTTGTCCAATTTCATTAAAAGGAGAACAAACTTTACCTGGGCCAAAAGGGGGTTACCATAGTGATCTTTGGTAATTCTTTCTGAATCATTAGAAGTACCATGAGAATAATTTGCAAGGGTGGAAATGCAAACAGGAGCATTCCCAACCAGTGGAATGATGCAGCGCCTGCCTTCTAAGCATGTCTGCAAGAATGTCTTGAAAAAAAGAAGTTATGGCTTACCATAACGTTCCATCTGTGTTGTAGCTCTTTATTCATTTATTACTGTTAGGACTTTGGTTCCGTCCTCGGAACCGACACGGCTGTTACCAAGCTCGCGGCAGAAAAAAAGTCTCAGCTAAGACCTACCCACAATGCCCCTCTCACAGTTTCTTCAGATCGAGTTTGCCTGCCATTATAGTATAGACGCAATAATAGTGATAGTAGGAAACTCTGTCTGAGCAGATACCTTAACTAATAAGGAAATCCTAAAGTCCACCAGAAGTCCAGGCAGGGGGAAGGAGGGCGGGAAGTAATGAATGAATAAAGATCTACAACACAGATGGAACGTTATGGTAAGACATAACTTCTTTATCTGATGTTGTAAATCTTTATTCATTCCTTACTGTTAGGACAGAGTCCCCAGCTACTCGGGTGCTGGGTGGCCCTAAGGAAGGACAATCCTGAGCACCATAAAACCAAAAGATGCTTGTCCCCTGGAGGACAAATCCAATTTGTAATGAGTGATTAAGGTATGAGGTTTTGCCCAAGTGGCTGCTGTGCAGATATCATCCATAGAGGCTCTGGAATGAAAAGCCACTGAACTAGCCATCGATCTAGTAGAGTGAGCCTTTATTTTGGAAGGTAAGGACACTCTGTTCTGATGGTAGATGAAAGTAATGGCGTTTCTGAGCCAAGAATATAACGTCATTTTGGAAACAGGCTTACCCAATCTGGGTCCTGCAAAGGCCACAAACAATTGATCCGTTTTTCTGAAAGATTTAGTTTTGTCCAAGTAGAAACGAAGTTGCCAATGAACATCAAGGGTATGCAAAAGATATTCCCCTCTATTTCAATGATGAGGGAAGAAAACCGGCAGGCGAACAGATTGATTAATGGAAAACCCAGAAATAACCTTGGGCAGAAAGGAGGGGTCAGTACATAAGGACACACTTTCCCTATGAAAAATCAAGTAAGGTCTCTTGACACTCAAGGCCTGCAACTCAGATACTCTTCTCGCTTAGGTAAGGGCTACTAGAAGCAGAGTTTTCCAAGACAAAAATTTCATATCACATGAGTTAGAAGGCTCGAAAGGAGGACTTGTTAATGACTGAAGCACCAATGTCAAGTCCCAAGGCTCTATAGGAGACTTGACAGGACGTTTAACATATAATACTCCTTTCATGAAGGTTTTGTACAGTCGGTGTGACATAAAAGAAGAATTATCAAATCCATTGTAAAAATTTGCAATAGCTGCTAAATGCACAGTAGTTGTCGATGCTGAAGCTCCTGCGTGTAACAGGGTAGTCAGGTATTGTAGGATCTTCTGAATAGGCATGGAAAAGGGGTCTATGTTATGATCTTTGGCCCATGTAGAGAACCTAGTCCACTTACTAGAATAAATTTCCCTGGTGGAAGGTTTGTGTGAAGCCAGAAGAATCTCATAAACAGGAGATGAAATATCAGGTAGTCTGGCAATCATCAGAAGTGGAGAAATCAAGCTGTGAGCTTGAGGCTGTGAAAATTGGGGTGAATCAGTCCCTGAGGATGAGACTGCAGACCCTGGGGTTGATCCAGGATCCAAGGGCCATGAATCAGATGAGGCCATAGGAAAGGGAACCAGACTTGACGGGGCCAATAAGGGGCAATGAGGATCACTCTGCTTCTCGACCTTTGAGCTTTCTGGAGGAATTTTGGGATGAGGGGAAATGGGGAAAGGTATACAGCAGACCCAGGGGCCAATTGTGCGTCAGAGCATCCCGTGGTGACTCCCCCTGAGGGGGGATCAGGGCAAAGTAGCTTTTGCATTTGTTGTTTAGGGAGAAGCAAACAGGTCGCACAAGGCCTGCCCCAAAGGTAGAAGATCTGATCCGCTATTATAGGACTGAGGAGCCACTCGTGAGGCATCAGAATGTTCCTGCTCAGATTGTCCGCAATAAGACTGGAACTCCCGGGAATGTGCGTTGCTATGAGAAAGCGGTTGGAAGCTATCGCCCAGTGCAAAATTCTCATGGCTTCCTGACACAGGAGGTAAGACCTGGTTCTGCCTTGTTTGTTGATGTACCAGATGACTGACATACTGTCTGATTGAATTGCAATGGTCCCGGCAGGAAGGGATGTGTGGAATGCTTGCAATGCTAAGAGAAATGTGACATTTATGTGCAAATTGGCCTCCATGGGGGACCAGGTGCCTTGGACTGTCTTTCCCTGGAAATGCCCCCTCCCCACCCTAACAGGGAAGCGTCCATGGTCACTGTTCCCCTGGGCTGGGGAAGGCAGAACGGTCGACACCAAAGATTTGATTCTGGCTTTATCCACCAAAGCATTCCTTTCTTGCAAAGGTTTGTAAGGCTTATCATGTGGTCGAGTGGGTGGGTTAAGATCAACCATTGTGATGAAAGGAACCACTGTACTAGTCTCATGTGTAACCTCGCCAGTGGAACGAAGGTAATGGTTGCTGCCATAGATCCCAATAATTGTAGTACAAGGTGCGCTGATACAAATGTCTGTGGGAGGAGGACTTGAATCTGGCTTCTTATTTTTGAGAGCCTGTGAGGAGGAAGGGAAGCTTGACAGGACGTTGTGCCGAAGATTGCCCCAATGTATTCCAGTGCTCTTGCTGGAGACGTTTGCGATTTGTCCATGTTGATTGTGATACTTAAGCAAAGAGCAAGGCTGAGAATGAGAAGATTCCTGGTCATGGTGGTAAGGAGCCAATCGTCTAAATATGGAAACATCTGGAATCCTTGTAGTCAGAGATGAGCTACTATGACTGCCATACATTTGGTGAACACTCTGCGGGCTGTAAAGAGACCAAAGGGCAGTACCCTGAACTGATAGTGATTGGCTCCTAGCCAGAAGCAGAGAAATCTTGGGGAGTATTTGTCCATCTTTATGTGGTAGTACGCATCCTGGAGGTCTATAGAGCACATCCAGTTGTCCTTCCTCATTAAGGGAAGGATGGACTGTACCGTGACCATCCAGAACTTTTGAGGTTTTATGAATTTGTTTAGTAAGCTGAGATCCAGTATTGGTCTCCAGTCCCCTGTCTTTTTTGGCACTAAAAAGAACCTCAAGTAAAACCTGGATCCTCTCTGGTCTGGTGGGACTGGCTGGATGACTCTTTTTCTTAGCAGCTTTTCCATTTCTAAGGCTGCAGCCTCCCCCTCCCTCTGGCTGGGTGGGACATCAGGGATTTGTTTTTACGGGTCTGGGAGTAAGATCGAATGGGATATGATACCCTCTAGATATTATTCTCTGCACCTAAGCATCCGTCGTTATGAGTTGCCCGGCCTGTAGGTGAAGGGAAAATCTACCTCCACCTGCTTCCAGAGGAAAGCAATCGAGCCACTGTTCAGAAGAGCTGGTAGGGTCGGCCGGAGAAAGAATTTCTAGCACCCTGGTTGCGTAGACCCCCTCTGCCCTGAAAGGGGCATCTTCCGGATGAGTTGCTCCCTCTGCCCCGGGGAGACTGCTCATCACGAGAGTCACGAAAAGATCCTTGGGAATTCTTGAACCACAATTTTCCTCCCCTCTGGCTCCTGGAATAGGATCTCTGGGGGGGGTGGTGGAAAAATATATGCCCACAGCAAGCAAGGTCGTTACATCCTTCTCACTACATGACAGTGTCTCTCTTACTCTGGGACCAATAAGGGAAGATTCGTCAACAGGCGTTTTGACAAAGGAAGACTTAAAGGGGTCCGTGAAATCACACAAATGCATCCAAGCATGCCATCTCATGATGATGTCTGATGCGGCTGCTTGAGCTGCCCCATTGGTGGTGTGAGAGATCAAGCGCATCGAGGAGTTCGAGATAGATTCAAGGGTAGCCCGCTGAGAGGCAACAGTGTCACGCCCCTCGTCAGGCAGTACCCCCACCAAAGAGGCAGACATTTCTGAGATTAGGTCTCTTGGCAAGTAAAGTGTTCCAGATAATTCAGCGATCGAATGGCAAGGGTCGCTGAAGCATAGGCCCGCTTCCCCAATCTGTTAATAGCCCAAGACTCCCTGTTCGGGGGATGAACAGTGGAACTATCTTCTGCCATTTCCTTCTTAGTGGCTGCCGCCACGACCATGGAATCAACTAAGAGCTGCTTGGACCAATTGGGCTGGACTTCAGGGGTGGATACATGTTATCTGGCCTCCAGGGACAGGTTCCATGTTGTCCAGGGCCTTCCAGGCATACTGCACAATCAGTTTAGCAAGCTCATCTGCAGGTGGGGTCACCCAGAAAGTAGATGGCTGAGCATGGTGGCCTGCAAAAACACTGATTCCTCCGAAGGGTTGGAGGGCTTCCAGTCTCCCCTCTGCTTGAGGAGCACGAGAATGTCTCCAAATGAGACGTCTTTTGGGGGAGATCGTGGGGACTCTTCTCCCTCATCGCAATCAGTGTCCTCGGTGATGGATTCCTCAGGGGAATCAAGGTGCTTCCTCTTGCACAGTTTCTTCCGGGGTGGCTCCCCAGTGGGATCTTCTGAGAAGGACTCCGGAGAAAGGGTTCCATTCAAGGGAAGGTCTTGCAGCTCCCGTGCTCGGGATCCCAGAGTAGGGGGTTGGGACAGCTGCATGCTAGAAGGGGAGTTCTGGTGTTGATGCCAATGGTGCCAACTGTGAGCCTGTTGAGGCAAGGACCCCTCTCCATCATCTGGAAAGTAGGCCTACCCAAGGAAGGATGGGAGCCTGGAACTGAGAAGGACAACCTTAGAACAGGAGTCTTACCCCACCCTGAGCAGCCCGCCTTCAGGTGAGGAGCTCCGAGAGGACCGGTAGCTGCCGGGGGAACTGTGGCCATAGATGGCGCCACCAAAAAAATAGGCACTGAACAAGGAGCCACGGTGCCGTCAGCCTAATCACTGCTCCGAGAGTGCGCCAGTTCCAATGAAGCCGTTGCGCCAAGAGTAATCGGTGCCAAAAGGGGAGCCTCTGTATTCTGAGTCAAGACAGAATGCACTGGGGTGGCCATCAGTACCGAAGTCTCCGGGGCCTGGGAGGAGGCCGGAGGAGGATATACAGGGGGATATGTCGTGAAAGCTTCCATTCCAAGAGGGGAAGGAAGACCTAGCAGGGGTGGGTAATCCTCTAGCTGCCAAAAGCTGGTCCACAACCCTCAACACACCTTGTTCTGAAAGACTCTATGTGGATCTGAAGGAAGCTGCCGAAGGAGATTCAGGTCTTTTAAGAAATGGACTAAACTGTTGTCCCAAAAAGGGGTCATAAGTGGGAGAATATCTGGATCTGGGAAGGTGTTCGACCTTTGGAACTAACAGTGTCAGTGGAGCCGTATAAGATATCAGCACTGTGGCTGGAGATGGTGCCGATGCAGGTACAACAGTCGGAGCTTGGGTCGAAACCAAAGTCGGCACAGAGGAGGATGGTGCCAAAGCTGGTACAGTGGTTGGAGTCAGAATTAAGAGTTGCACCATGGGACAAGACATGGAGCCTGGTGCTGAAGTACTCTGCGCCGAAGGTGTGGGAGAAGCCCAGTGTTGACTCGGTTCCGAGGAGGACGGAGATGTCGGAACCGAATGACTCCATTTCTCTTTATGTTTCTTAGTCTTAGGAGGTGGTGAGACCTCCGTCCCAGAAAGAGCCTCCGAGAAGGTAGTTTTCATCATACCCTTCAGAATCAACTTGCTCTTACACTCAGCCAATGTACGGTTGCTGAAGCTAGAACAAATATCACAAGATGCATTGATATGGACAACGCCCAAACAATAAACGCACTGGCCGTGACCGTCTGAGTTGGAAATCGTACGCCCACACTTATCACACTGTTTAAGTCCTAGTTTTACTTTATCATACATCATGGAAAACCACACTATAGTCCTAAACTACAAGCTAACCAACCAAACAACAACAGCAAGGTTAGAGAAGAGTAGGTTTTTTTTTTTTTTTTAAACAGATAGAAAAGGGAGGAGTACTGACAATGGTACTAATACCACAAAGTGGTATGAAAGGGCCTACCAAAGGTAGTGGAGAGGGACAGTACCAACGATGGTATAAAAAGATCTACCGAAAGTAGAGGGTAGGATTTAGAAAAAGGTATATGAATTTACAGACGAAAAGATGGTATTTAGGGAAAACTGACTAAAGGAAGGTAATGATATAAATAATCACAAAAAAATGCTACACTTAGCTTGAGGAGGCTTGTCACGTATGACGAGGAACATGGCAAATGAGATCTGAAGACACTATGAGAGAGGCATTGTGGGTAGGTCTTCGCTGAGAGTTTTTGGGTGGCGAGCTTGGTAACGGCCATGTCAGTTCAGAGGAGGGAACCAAAGTCCTAACAGTAAGGAATGAATAAAGATTTACAACATCAGATCAATTTCTTTTCAATTGTCTGTTTTGAAAGAAAGTGAACAGATCAACTTGAGGTGTTCTCCACATCTAGGTTAAGTCCTGGAAGAAGATCTCTACATGGAGCTTTCACTTGTGAGGGTAATCCAGGATCTGCTTAGTCTGTCTGCTACTGTGTTTTGCTCTGACTGAATTTGTGAAGCGTGAAGAACCAGAGTGCACTATACAGCCAACTCCCATGCCAACACTGCCAACTGGCAAATAAAGTATGATTGTTCAGGTACCACATCACAGTGGTGTCTGTGACCACTAGAGGTGAACTCAGAGTCCATAAGTGGTGAAGAACTTTTAAGGCATAAATCTCTTCCAACACCTCATCTATGTTTCTGTGCTTTGGCATGTTCTGAGGACTCCACAAGCCTTGCACTTGAACTTCCATGGACAGTGCTCCTTACACAAAACCTGAAGAGTCCATCTGGACAGATTGGAATGGATTCTGAAGAGTGCAAGGGAATCCTGGATTTAAAGACAGCTGATCCCTCCACCACTGCCGTTCCAGTTTCAGAAATCCAAGTACCTGAATCTGGAAATTCAAGGGATAAAAGAGATGGGTGCAGCAATTCTTCAAGTATCACTGGATTTTTCTAATGTGTATTTTGGCTAGTGGAATCATGAGGTTTATTAATGCCATGACACCTAGAATTTTGAGGAGCTCCCTTGCTGAGGCCATGTGAAGACGACAGAAATCCAATAAAGAATTAGATGAAACCAAGGACTTTTAATCTGAGAAGACCGCTGGGGAGACCACAGCTGGGTCAGCAGTCAAATGAGAAAAGAGATCTGTCATATCCGAGAAGACCTTATATTTTGTCTGAACCTTTTTAGGGAATGCTGGAATAGATAGTGGAGTCCTGTATGCAGCTGGGTCAGACATGGCTTTGTAAGTCAAGCAGAGATAGTCTCCAAGTAGGCAATATGAGACAGAGAATAGTTGGAGTTTTTTGTCTGTCCATATAGGACAAGTGTTTAAGGCCTAGGATCCTCTTTGTGAGGCACTTTTGTGGCCTCTCCAGTTGTTGCAGGTGTCTAGAGAGGTACATGCCAAATGGGGTATTGTACTTGATGATTGTCCTAATGAAGGAAGAGTTGTGGGAGACAATGACCTCTTTCTTCCTGGATGCAAAACCCTTAGTAATGAGATGTGTCACATAGAAGGACTTTCTGACCACAGTGGCAATGTGGTGATCAAAAGAGAAATTGCTGTCAACATGTGTTCCCAGATCTCTTATAACACCTTCTGTGTTCAGTGGACTACCATCAATGTGGTAATTCATGGGAAATGGGATTTTCCCAAAGGGGATGATGACACATTTTTTGGGATTGAGCTTAAGGCCACGGTTCTGACACCAGTTGTTGGTCTCAGTGAGGCTATTCTGTAGGATGTCAACATCAGTTGGGAGTTAATAATAGCTCCCAACTTGCAATCATCTGTGAACACTGTTAGCCAGAGTCCCTTCGTGTTGGCCTGGACTTCAGAGAAGTATATACCAAACAGGAGAGGACCCAGGACCGAACCCTGTGGGACTCCACTCATGACTAGTAGGCAGTCTGACTTGGAGTCAGCTACTTTCACACTGTGGGTTCTATCTGTGAGCCAGTTTGCAACCCATCTAGTGATATAGGGGTTGATGCCTAGCTTAGTGAGTGTTTCTTGATTCCTGAGTGGGGAATGGTATCAAAAGCCTTGGCCAGATCAAGGTAGGCTGTATGAACCACCTTGCCTTCATCCACAGCTCTGGTGACTGACTCAAAGAAGTCGGCCAAGTTGAGCAGGCATGATCTACCCTTCATAAAACCAAACTGTGTGGGATCCAGAGTTTGCAGAGTCCCTATATCCTTGTTTATTAGGTCCATGATGATGCGTTCCATAGCTTTGCATATCAGGCTCATCAGGCTAATGGGGCAATAGTTCACAGGGTCTGTAGTCGCTCCTCCTTCGTGGAGAGGGATGGCTGTAGCAGTGCGCCATTTGGTAGGGACAAAGCCTGAGATAAGGCTGTGACTGAACAGGGCACACAGGTGAGGTGCCAGCTCACTCTGTAGTTCATGTAGAACACAGCCAAGGATATTGTCAGGTCCCATAGAAGCTGTATTTGTGGCCTTGGACAGTGCTGTTTTAATCTGTGCAGCAGTAATACTGGGTGACTGGCAATCTACTGGTATTGTGATTGGTCCTTTGGGATAAAGTTGGCACTAAATCTGTCGGCCAGTATACTGGCAATATCTGTTGGCTCGGTATAGGAGGCAACATTGTGCAGTAGCTCAGAGCAAATCTGCGTATTGCCATGGAGATTATATACATAACTATAGAAGGCCTTGTGGTTGTCTTTACCATCTGCTGCAATTCTGTTTTCATAGCTAGCTTTAGAGGATTTGATGAGGGATCTCAACTTTTTGTTGAGGCTGATAAGGGAGTTTTTCCAGTCTTGGGACTTCACCTTATTCCGTATCAGTTTCCTCCTTCTGTTGTAGCATTTGTTTATGGCAGGGGACCACCAGATTGGCTTGCTTTTTAGGAGGAGAGCGTCTTGGTTCTATTGGGTATGGCGAGATCCATGCATTTGTGTACATGTTCGTACAGTGCACTGGTATATGATTCGGCAGTCATACAACTGTTCTCCATTTGCATGGGTGCCGTGAAGTAAACCACCTCTGTTTTTAGGAGCCTAAAGTTAGCTTTGGAGAAGTTTTTCATGGTGGTTACCTTTGCAGGGGTGGGGGGTGGGAGGGATGTGGACTTCCGAGGTGATTAGTTTGTTTTCGGATCTAACCAAGAGGAGCTGACTATTGGTGTAGAGCAATGGTCACCCGTGTTAGTAATGACCAGGTCAAGGATGTTCCTACCTCAAGTGGGGGTAAGACCGAGCTGGTCCGGGCATTGGAATTAATGAAGTCCAGGAAACGCTGGGCAAGTGTATTGGTACATGAGTAGTTTCCCAGTTAATGGAGGGGTAGTTGAAGTCGCACAGTAAGAGAGTGTTAGGTTGGACCCCAATATTCTCCAGGGTGCTTAGGAATGTGGAGTGTAAGTCTTGGGACATGGTTGGGAACCTATAGCAGGCTACGACCTGAATCGCTGTCTTACCCAATGTAAGCTGCACATGAAGTATCTCTCATGCGTTACGTTGGACTATCAGTCTGTAGGTGTGCGCACCCTTTATGAATATGGAAACTCCACCGCCTTTGGAGCTTCGGTCCAAGTTCTGGGGCCAAAAAGTGTAGAATGAGTTATAGCCTGGTAGTGTAGGGTTGCTTTCTGCTGCCTTGAACCAGGTCTCTGTTACAGAACAAATGCTGATGTGTTTCAAGTGAGTGTATTTTGAGATTTAGACTTCTAGCGTTGAGCAGCATGACCCTCAGATTGCATTTGTTTGTAGCTGTTGTGGTCTTTGGAACACCGGCTAAAAAAGGCACTATAGTGGTGGCAAGAGCCTTTGCCAGTATACGGAAGCCCAGGGGTGACAGATGCAGGCCATCTCTGGCAAAGCATCGAGGTCTGTCAATCATGTCAACCCAGGCAGAAAGATACTGGATCCCCTTAGAATGACACCAGAAACTTAGTCAATTGTTGAAATCAATCATTTTCTGCTTGCACTGTGGTACCATTCTGAGTGATAGTAGGATGCTGCTCAGGGCTAGGGTCATACAGACCTAGGCTACAAAAGCCGAGAGCTCCTCCATGTCTCGTTTCATGTATTCCAGGGAGGTACGTCTCAGATCACTCACACCCACATGTATAATGACAGAGTCATATTTGTACCTATTGCTGAGGGACCTGAGTCTGTGCATTATGTGACAGATCCCAGCACCTGACAGGCAGTTGACTGTTACTTTCTCCTTTTCTAACCAAGTGAGTGGGACATCAGTGTGCCTCACTATCAAGTCACCTATGACTAGTGTGTTGGGCATGTTGTTTTGACTTAGAGGCTTTGGTTGAATGGCACACTGTTTAGGAGAGTTATGTGTCTCGTGATTAGTGTTGTGATTAGTGTTGTGGTGGTTGAGTCTCTGCTGCATGGGTAGATTTTTATTGAGAGCCTCCATGAAGGTGGGTGTGTGGTTTGTGTTTTTATGTGAAGGCAGTGCTGGTGTGTGTTCTAGAGGGCTATGTGTTCTATGTGGTATGGTGCAAGTGTTGACCTTCTCCTCTTGACCACCTATTCCGGTCCTGGCTGGAGAGTGCGTGGCTTCCAATTTGGATATATAAGTGCATCTCTCGCAAGTCTGAGTGTTGAGAGGTAAGAGAAGAGGGTTGTCTGTGTACATGAGGCAGTTGCTACATTACCTCAGGATGCCCAAGTTCACCAGGTTAATAGGAGAAAGCACTGGGAACTGACCTTTAGACATGCTTGGATGGGTGGGCATTGATAACAAGCACTGGATCTGTTTCCTTGTAGAACATTTAGTGCTGGTAGCACTTTTGTGTGCTACAATAATTGCTACAAGATGTCTGTAAAGTGCTAGACTAATAAGCTGGTATGAGTGCAGGAGAGGAGAGAACTAGTAGATCTAAGGGACAAATTGAAGAGTAGACTTTGGCAATGCTCAGGAGCTTACAAACAGTCCTGGATACAGCAAGTCTGTATCTGGACTAGACAGTTACAGGAAAGGTGGGAAACAAGCGCAATTGTGGGCTTTTAAACCAGAAAGTTGAGAGAGTTGGAAAAACTGCCCAAACGGCCAATAAACTACAATTTCTGGGCCAGAAACCACTCCTCTTGTGGTAGATAGGGTACCTAGTGCTTACTACTCCCACTGATAAGCTAGAAGGCTTCCCTCCAACACAGAAAGGCGTGGGAGGCTCAGAAGCTTACAAACAGTCCTGGATACAGCAAATTTGTATGTGGACTAGACTAGTTACAGGAAAGGGGGGAAACAAGTGCAAACGCGGGCTTTTAAACCATACAGTTGAAACAGATGGAAAAATACTACCCAAGCAGCCAATAAACCACAATTTCTGGGTCAGAAACCACTCCTCTTGTGGTAGATAGGCTACCTAGTACTTACCACTCCCACTGATAAGCTAGAAGGCTTCCCTTCAACACAGAAAGGCTTGGGGGGCTCAAGCTTACAAAGAGTCTTGGATACAGCAAATCTGTACCTGGACTAGGCCAGTTACAGGAGACGCGGGAAACCAGCTCAAATACAGGCTTTTAAACCAGAAAAGTTGAAAGGGATGGAAAAACTGCCCAAACAGCCAATAACTGCAATTTCTGGGCCAGAAACCACTCCTCTTGTGCTAGATAGGTTACCTAGTGCTTATCACTCCCACTGATAAGCTAGAAGGCTTCCCTTCAACAAAGAAAGGCTTGGGGTGCTCAGGAGCTTAAAAACAGTCTTGGATACAGCAAATCTGTATCTGGACTACACTAGACTAGTTACAGGAAAGGTAGGAAACACACTTAGATTTTTTTTTTTTTTTTAGTAAAGTAAAAAAGGAGAAAGCACGAACAGAAGATAATTCAGGGTTAAGAACCTAACTGGGTTGGCCTTCTCAAATGTTCTCTCTGTATTTGGTAGAATGAGCTAATGACACTAGACTGGGAGAAGTGTACCAGATCAGATTTACAGTATGGGCGGGCAACTGCAAAGCCACCAAGTATAAGAACAAGACACCAATATGGAGGGACAGGTGGGAAACTATTGCAGCTACTAGCTACATGCTCCAGTGCAGCTGAATTCTGTCAAACTGTGCTATTATCACAAAAAAACAGAATGAAATGTGTTCAAAATTGTATTACAACTGACAGAAGTTAAAAGGATTTCCAGTACAAAAAAGTCCAAGCACTAAATCAACCAACGTGCCAAACCAGTGTTAAAGAATAGCTGCACACACTTTAACCATGTTAAACTGCCATAAAATAACATTTAATAGCAATTTAAACTATATTTTCTTGTCAGCGAGAGTAAAATATCCACTATACATTCAAATGATTTTATTTGAGGCAAATTATGATCCCATGTTAAATATATACACAGCAGAGCCATACATACAGCAAATAACACATAAATGCTGAAAAAAATCCAAGTTGTGCAATATTTTCCAGTCAACAACGAAAATAAAGCAAAGTAACAACAGTAAAAGCAGGCAAAATTAATTCCTGGTTCTTACTGCACAAAACAGCCCCTAGCTACTAACAGCATAAATACACATTGCACTTCTGCAGAGATACTGAAAGTTTCCTCAGAAGCAGTAAAAACAAACATTTGTCAAAGGTAGAAGCCAAATAAATGCAACAAGCATAAATTCCCACAGGAATTACTGTAAACACTGACAGGAATAAAATATTAAAATAAATATTTGTTTTAATTAAACATTAAAACAGACATAGAATAATAACCATAATAATAAAGTAAGAGGGAATGGGGACTATTTGAGCAATAAGCCAGAAAAATCAGCACTGGATCCTGCTAAGCATCTGAGAGCTTTCTTCTTTGGATGGTAGAAAAAGACAGAGCACTCCCGTACTGTGACAGTTGAAGGCTCCCCTCTCAGAATATGCTCAGCCAATCAGCTGTCAAAGGAAAAGAGAGAGAGGCAGGAGAGCTTTTGAAAGCTGGCCATTACTGGGTTACCTTGGCAAATAACCCAAAATGCGACTGAGGCAATGGGAATAATGAACTTTTTCAATAACAAATTCAAAAATAAAAGCTTACGATTAAGCCTTAACATAAACAGGCTGTATAATAAAAGAATCACTGCATACAAAATACATTTAAAACTCAACATGCCAAAAAACTGTCTTGCTAAACTAAATAAGAGACTCCAAGCCCTGAGTAAATCAACCAAAACCAGAGATGAGGCAAGAATAGCCATCAAGTAGAAAGATAACCACACAGCCATCTT
Organism: Protopterus annectens; assembly: GCF_019279795.1. NCBI lineage: Eukaryota > Metazoa > Chordata > Ceratodontiformes > Protopteridae > Protopterus > Protopterus annectens. Next base: position 330,126,783 of record NC_056741.1, on the reverse strand, counting down.
TTAATTGTTAGAAACATAGAAACGATACTTACATAGGGCAAAGCTAACAGTAAATTATATTGCATAACTGGACCCATAGGACGTTGCCAAACTATTAGAAGACATATTTAGCTCAAACTTCACCCTCTCCCTAATATTCTCATCTCAAATATACACACCTACACCCCCACCCCCCCAAAAAAAAACTCCCAGGAACAAGTCCTCATGGTGCTATCAAAGGCCAAGAGCATCACTTTTATGGGGACAGATAAAGTACAGTTGTGTACCTACCATAAATGTAGATGTTCGAGTGTATTCACTGTTGCAGTCATTACAATTGGGTTATCCTGCTGGCAGGCTACCCGCAGTCGGCCCGAGTTCCAATGTCTAGGTCCAGCGTCGGTTGCTGTCGCCTCTTCCCTGACGTCAGTGCTCCAGGGGTATATAAGATGCAGCTGATGCCATTTTCTTCAGTTTTTCTTGCCACAGATGTGAGGTGCCCCTAAAATGGTAGGCTAAATTATGCCAATAAGCATGCATGCACAGAAACAGTTATGATTGAACAAGTTAGTTGTTTAGATTTAGTGTCTTTTGGCCCTCTCAAAATAAAGCTGTAAAAGATGCTGAAACTTTCAGTTGAGCCTGCTTTAGGTTTTACGCAGCTGTAGGCCCCGATCGTATAAATTGTAAGGTGATGACCTCATCTGTTTTGCGAAGGAATTTTTTTAAAATAACAGGATAATAGGCCTTTTTATTATCCGGTTAAGATAAACAAAAATAGAAAAATCAATTTTCTGAATTCTTTTCAAAAATCAAATAATCAGATCTGTTGGACGGTGGACGCCAAGAGTTTGTAGGGAAGAGCAGTTACGCGCAGAGATACAATAGAAAAAAAACAGGGAGAAGGGTGCTGTGATTCAGATTGTCAAGAGCTAGATCACTATATCAGGAAGGATTAGTTCCAGGAGATACTTTGGTTGATGAAAATCCCAGGCTGGGTGAGGAACTGAAACAATGAAGTTCAGAGGAGCTAGCCTGGATGTAATAATAGCATGTAGATTGCCAGTTTTCAAGAAAATTCTTTCAGGGACAAGAAGGAAGCTGGCTCCTGCAAAGAATCAATCCAACCTAAGAATAATTTAGATCCCACCAGAACTGCCAAAAGGAATAGGCTTTTAGTACATTTTTAGCCAAGAAGGTGGAAGAGAGCCAGGATATAATATAAATCTCTGCTATAGAAACATGTAGTGACAAAATATCAGCCAACTGAGGAGAGATCTTTGGGTTAGAGGAGCAAGGAAACTGCTGGAGCAACCATGTTTTCAAATCGAGAGAAGCAGTAAAGTTGATCTAATATTTTGGGTGGGGAAGCCAAATAAGAGGGTGAATTCCATTTGCTTATGTAAACTCTCCTGATAGAGGACAGTAGCCAAAATACGGTGATAGCAGTTGTTGCCAGAGATCACAGCCTATTAAGGAAGGAAGCCAGTTCTCAAGATACTTCAAATTGAGAGAAGGAAATGGGGGGGCAGCTGAAAGGATTGGGAGTTCAGTAGATCTGGGTACTGGGTCTGGATGCCACCTGATACCAAAAGGTGGGCATGAAGAGAGGAAATGGGGAACAAGGGCCAGTAAGGCAAGCGGAATGGGAATTTGGAATGTCGTGCACCAAAAAGATCCCACCATGGGAGGAAATGCTTCGATTGGAAAGCTTTAGGTGGGAAAATCAATCAAAAGAGATCCCTGCATATGGCATGATAGTGGGAAGAGGCAAAAGAATGCTACCAGAAATTGGTTTTGGGGAGCCAGAAACAGCAACGCAACATGGACGAACCCATAGAGCTTGCGTTCCTTTCCGCTATGGATTGCAGAAACTGACTGGAATTGAGGCCTGAGAATAGCTCTGCTCACTCTAAGGGAAAATAATGTTTCTTTTCCCAGGACATGCGTTGCTACGGCTCTCGACTACAGAGGAGATGTGCATTGCTCATGCACTGAGCCTTTCACAGGAGGAAAGGACTGCAAACCGTGCCTGTTTGCTGATATACCTCACTACAGACATCTTGTCTGCCAATGATTATGAATCCATAGAGATTCAAGTCGGCTGTCCTGCCTGACGCGGGTAGCACTGGATCCTGGTGATCCTGGAGGTGACAGTGTTCCTCGGAACGTTGTGTTCTTTGCATCTGCCTGGACCTATTGATAATGACCCCATTGACCAGCATTGGGATTGACGGTGATGAATGCTAGGATGAAAGAATCGAGAGAAGGATCCTACCAGAAAGGGGTGCAGGGAGTAGACCTAATGGGATGGAGACTGTGTAGACCTCATAACCATTCTGGCCTTTGTGGGCCTGACATGAGAAGAAGAGTCTGAACAACCTGTTCCAGACCTAATACCTTAGAACCATTCTGTTCTGTGACATGAGTCTGGCCCACTGAATCCAGACATGAGTGGGAATTGACAATCTGTTTGTGCTGTGCTTGGGTTCCTGACATCCGAACAGTGTTTAAGCTTGCAAAGGAAGGTAATATTAGGACCGGTCTGCGCCCTGGACATGACTTCGAAGTGTTGCTGAGACCTGGAAACAGATGATAGTCACTATTGGGTGGACATCTGCCTGTGTATGAGCTGGGATGCCTGGTGGTAGGGCCGACAGGGCAGCACTGCGCTCTAATCCTGAGGACATGAGACCTTGACCTGGCACTGAAGTGAAACCCACTGCTATGCACTGCCGGAGAAATCTCCTAATGTGCCGAAGAATTTTGATGCGATAGCTGTTGTGAAATGAGATTGAGGTAGCACATCCGAGAATCCTCTGTAAGAAGGGAGATTTTGATGTCTCCAAGAAGATATGAAGTTCTTCTGAGTGACAGATTTTGTCCTTCTGTAAGAGTCGGGCAGAAGTGACTGACCTCTGAGATCCAAAATCAGTCTCCTCTTGAGGACAGACTTGTTGGAGAATGCTGAGATCCACTGGCTGAATGGCTCTTCCCTCCTTTTTTATGCCTGGCAACCTTGAGTAGTCCCTAGACCGGTGGTACGCCTGGAAACCGTCTGAGGGGAAGGGACTTTCCTTTCGCGATTTAACCAACCCCTTGACTTAGACCGGGTGGGAATGCTGTCTTGGGATTGGAGGGAATAGGGACTCTGGGTGAAGGGATTGCCGATGGAACGGATATTCAAAGGGAAAGGTCTACTTCCTAGAGGGAATGCCAGTTCCAGCCTGGTGGATAATCTTCCCGACCGCCCAAGGAGGGCCCCAGTTGTACTTGGAACTTCCCTGCTCAGGCCCCCCCTCTGCCTCTAGAGCCCTCCGCCTCTAGAGCGGCTGTTGACTCTGTTACCCTTCTCAGCAATCTTACACGGAATCTGGGCGTGACCTCGGGCGAGAGAACCACATCAGAAAAACCCTTCTTGCAGCAGAAAAGGGTGCCTTAGAAGGGTCTCAAAACTCCTTCAAACAGCAGAGAAGCTGTCAAACATTCTGCTCCAACCTGGTCAAGGTCTCTTCACCTGAGGGCCAAAACAAAGCTGACCGATCAAAAGGAGAATTTGTGAAGGACGCCTTACCTAAGTCATCAAAAGAACCTCACCGCATCCGCGCTTGGGCGCCCAAGAGCCACACCTGGCTGAATGGCGGCTCTCTTTGTCCATCTGCAGCAGCGCATATTAGCCGAGCCCCTGCAGCTGCAAGTAATGGAAGGAAGGGTTCTAGCGACGATCTCAGAGGATCTCCCTGAATCTGTAAGTGACAAAAGATATTTCACCGTACCCAGCAAAGGTATCTGAGGGAAAAATCCGCTTGAGCCATTGATAGCTCCATGGTCCTAGAGTCCTTATTAGAGGACATACGGACACAGGGATCCATCTGTATTCCTTCTGAGGACGTGCACAGGGGATTCGGGCATTCAGGGCCGCAGCCACCACCATGCGAGCCTAGGACATGGCATCAAGGAATAGTTTAAGTCCAGGCCGTGTGATAATTTGGAAGGAGAGACCGGGCTCTACGGAGACAGGAGCTGTCCAGAGTCAGGCAATGGGAAGCATAAGGGGAGGTGGGAAAAGGCGGAGACACACAAGTGAGGTGGAGGGCTCTGCCTCCAAACGCTTCAAGGTATACTGACTCATCCTTCCCCTGATTGTTGGTGGGGATCATCCTGACTTTTAGAAGACAGAGGATGGGGGCCTGAGGGATCCCCTCACTCACCGCAGGATCAAGTATCCTCACTGACTCCGCATCCTACGGACAGACCTCGCCTAGCCCATGCTTCCTAGGAGGATCTCCAAACATCAGGGAGGATCTCCAAGAATCAGGAAATCTGAGAGGGGGGAAATCTCAATGGGGGGGTCTGATACAAAGAGAAGTGGGTGGCAGAGATGTCAACAGGTACAAGAGAGGGAGGAGCTACGGGAGAGGGAGGATTCCTGATACCAGTGGCTGACACACTAGGAGGGCCCTCGGGCACGGAATCCCTGGTCCCGTCCCTTGGCAGGTCCAGCCACCACCACCGAATCAGCGAACCCAGGGACCACCGGAAGGGTCGAGCAGTGAGGCAGATGTCGAAGGGAGGGGGCGGTTCTCCAAGCTCCAGAAGCGCTGTCGGGCCCAGTCGGGTCCCCCACCCCTGGGAAAGGGGAGGGAGACCCATCCAAGCAGGGAGTGGAGGGCCTAAGCAAGAGGAGATAGATAGGGAAGGGGTCCAGCCGAACATTGTTGGGTGTAGTTAGTAAGACTCCGTAGTGAGTAACTATGCCCCAAGCCTGGAGACAAGCTGGAGGGTAGAGCGAAGGAGGTGTGACCACTGGGTGTCTGCTGAGAGGCCTGACAGAGACCCGGGGTGTGAGCATTGACTTTCACAAGCTGACTGGTCCAACTCAGACCCCACTCTGACCTTCAGATCGGAAGATCGGCCCGATGACCCGCTCCGGCGAAAGAGTGAAGTCGGGTCCAAGCGAGGAAGCCGGAGCCGAGGTATCCTGAATAGGAAAGGAGACCTCGGAGTTCGCCGAGGCCGGAGACCGTTGACTCCGATCGACATAGATCCGATCGCCGCCCACCTCACGCCGATGTATACAGCCATTCCGGAGATACAGCCCAAGCCGCCGCGCTAGGAACCCAGGGGGCCTGTGATCGGCCATCCGGCCAGCAGGGTGTCGGAGCCCGATCGAGCCGACATCGCCATAGAATACAGGACCGCTGCACGGGCGCCGGGTTTAGGCTTAGATGCTCAAGCATTAAGCGGCTCCAGGCCGATCTCGACTCTGTACGAAGTCGGGCCGCGAGGCCGCAGAAGCGAAACAGAAGCCTGGGTGCTGAAACTCTTCTTGGTTTCGTCGTGAGCCCACCAGCCGAGAGGCCGCCCATAGAAAGCCCCTAAGAACCAGTTTGTTATGTCTCTCTCTCTGGCTGCAGGAACAAATGGCTGCAGGAGTGACACAGGAGAAGAGAGGCCCAGAGGGCAAGGGCCGTGTGCATAGGTAAGAAGAGTTTCTCGACAGCACGAGTTACAATTTTAAAACCCTGAAACCAAAACCTTGAACCTCTCTGACATGGCTAACACAACACACACACACAAAAATAAAATTAAATTACAAAAAAACAAAAAAATTAAACAAAAAAAACAAAAACACACACACACACACAGGGGGATGGGATGGGAGGGATGGATATAACTAAGAACAAAGGGAAAGACAGTCACAGGGAATCAAGGGAAGGAAATTAAACTATAAAAAAAATAAAAAATTAGAAAAATTAAGGCTGGGAAAATCACAAAGGAAAAAGTGAAACCAGGAGCAGGAGAAAGTAAAAGAAGACAAGCCAAGCGACGCGGCAAACGAGATCTGGGTACTTACTGCACATGGGGATGGGGGAGGCTCGAGCTGGTAAAAGGAAAGGAGTAGCTAAGCTAAGTGTCGAAATGAGCCGCAGGAGGATCACCAACGAACCCATCAAGCAAGAATGAAGGCGAGATTGACAACTTAACATACAACTTTTCCATCATCTACAAGCAAATACACCACATAGGTTGTATAGAGTAGAAAAGTACAGATAGGTTCCAGCAAAGAAAAAGGGGGACGGTGGGAGGGTAACCTGGACTGCAACAGTGAATACACTCCAACATCTACATTTATGGTAGGTACACAACTGTACTATGTTCATCGTGTTTCACTGTTGCAGTCATTACAATTGGGTTGAATCCCAAAGCTAAGGTTGGGAGGCTGGAGCTACACAGGATTAGGAGAGGCTATAAGGCCATGCAGAACTGCAGTGGCAAAGCCTGCCCTGGATTTAGAGTAGACAGGTAAGTGTTAGTGCTTTGTAAATGTATGCACTGAACTCCAAGTTGCAGCCTCTAAGATGTCCTTGGTTGGTACTCCTCTGAGGAAGGCTGCTGAAGTGGCTGCTGCTCTGGTTGAATGTGGCCTAATGCCCTTAGGCACTGATTTGCCATGCTACGAATAGCAGAAACGAATGCAGTGGCCTATCCACTTTAAAATAGTCTGTTTTGAGATAGGCTTTCCTTGTGATGATGCAGCATATGCCACTAGAAGTTGATCAGTCTTTCTGAAAGCTTTAGCTCTGTCCAAGTAGAAGCATAGCTGTCTGTGAATGTCCAAAGAATGCAGAATTCTCTCACCCTTATTCTGTTGGTTTGGATAAAAAGTAGGCAAATGAATTGTTTGGTTAAGGGCCACACTGGACACTACCTTAGGCGTAAATGTAGGGTTTGTCCTCAGCGAAACCCTGTCAGGATGGAAAATGATAAAAGGTTCCACAGCCATGAGTGCCTGTAACTCTGAGACTCTTCTAGTGGAAGTTATTGCTAGGAGCAGAGCTGTTTTCCAAGATAAGAATTTTATGTCAGCTGCAGAGGCTGGCTCAAACAGAGGCAGTGTGAGTTTTTCCAAGACATAGTTGAGATCCCATGCAGGTAGTGGTGCTCTCCTTGGAGGTCTTATGTTTTTGGCCCCTCTGAGGTACTGTCTCAGTAACGGATGAGAAAAAATAGGTGGTTCTGTATTGTAATGAGCTGAAATGGCAGAGGCATGAATTTTAATTGATGAAAAGGAAAGTCCTTTATCCAGCATCTCAGTTAAGTATTGCAAAACCTGAGGAATATTTGGAACAATCGTGTCATTACCTTGTGCTTGAGTCCAAGCACAGAATCTCTTCTATTTGTCTGCATAAGATTTTCTGGTGCTAGGCCTCCTGGCCTCCAAAATAACATCCATCACTGCTTTAGAGAGAGGTGTGCCTTGAGAGGTTATATTATCTGCCATGCCGCCAGGTTTAAGGTTTGAGTTGGCTGTGCAGTATCTGACTGTCTTGTTGGGTCAATAAGTGTGGAATTTGAGGTAAAGTCCAGGCTGGGCAGTGAGACAAGCTCTTTAGGATTGGGTACCAGTGCTGGCAGGGCCAGTCTGGGGCAATCAGAATAATTTTTGGTTTCTCTTGTCTGACCTTGAGGAGTACATTGGGGAGGAGAGGCAGAGGAGGAAAGGCATACACTGTCAGATTTTTCCAGCTGAAAGATAGAGCATCCACTTTCCGTGCTTGCTTGTGATAAATCCTTGTGTAGAATCTTTGTAGTTGGTATTTGTGAAGGGAGGCAAATAGGTCTATGTCCAGGCATCCCCAGGTACTTGTTATCATGATGAAGACTTGTGGATCCAATTTCCACTTGTGGGGATCCGTTAGGTTTCTGCTTAGTTCGTCTGCCAGAGTATTTTTCCTTCCTGGCAAGAATTGAGCTTGCAGATGTACTTGGTAAGTCAATGCTGTGTGCCACAAGTTCATGGCTAGCCTGCAGAGGGGATAGGAATGTGTGCCTCCCTGCTTGTTTATGTACCACATGACTGTAGTATTGTCCATCTTTATTAGTAGTTGTCCTGGATGAAGTTGATCCTTGAAGGCTGTTAGGGCATTCTGAACAGATAGCATCTCTTTTTGATTGATATGTAGATGCATTTGACTTGCGTACCATGTGCCCTGAATACATCTTCCTGCCATATGGGCCCTCCAGGCGTAATCTGATGAATCTGTTGTCAATGTCTGCCTAGCTGTGGGTAAGGTGAATGGCTGTCCCGTGTTGTGGTGACAGGCTTTTGCCCGCCATTGAAACTTCTGTTGCAGGCAGGGAATGAGGGTAATTATTGTTTCCAGGCTGTGACAATGTTGAGTCCAAACACTTTTTAGATACCATTGAAGTTTCCTCATATGCAGTCTTGCATATGGAATTAGCAGAATGCAGGATGCCATGAAACCCAAGGCCTGCAGGATTTTTCTTGCAGATAACTGGGTCTTTGTTGCCAACATTTTGAAATAAGTAGTCAGTTGTCTGTGTTTGTCTGGCGTGAGATAAGCCATCTGGGCAGTTGTATTTAAGCTTGCACCCAAGAATATTATCTCTTGAGAGGGTGCGAGTTTTGATTTCTTCTCGTTTACTGTGTAGCCCAGACTTGTCAGTAATATTTTTACAAACGCCAGATGCTGTAGTAGAATATCCTTGTTCTCCGCTTGAATAAGACAGTCGTCCAAGTAAGGGTATATTTGTATTCCTCTTTGTCTGCAAAATGCAATTACTGTTGCCAGGCACTTTGTGAAGACCATGAGCGCAGTAGATAAGCCAAAGGGCAGTGCAGAGAATTGGTAGTGCATTGAGCCAGCTTTGAATCTGAGGTATCTTCTGCATGTTTGCCTGATTGGGACATGCAGGTATGCCTCTTTTAGATCTAAAGTCACAAGCCAAGCCTTCTTGCCCAACATGGGCAGAAGCTGCTGTAAAGTCAACATTTTGAATTTTGGAATATCCATATATGTGTTTAGAATAGATAGGTCCAGTATTGGTCTCCAGGCTTTGTCTTTTCTGGGTACCAAGAACAGTATTGAATAGAATCTGTTACCCTGCTCTTGTTCTGGTACTTATTGAATGGCTCTCATGTCCATGAGGGATGAAACTTGTTTTTGTGCCTCTGCCCACTGATTGCATGGCAGGTCTGGCATACCGTTTTGCCTTGGCAGGGTGTGAAAGTGGAACCTGTAGCCTTGTGAAACTACATTTAGAACCCATTTGTCCTGGGTGATTATGTGCCAATTTTGTGAAAAAAGTGCTAGCTTTCCCCCCAAAGGGGCTGCCAAAAGATAAGTGCTTGGTACTGGAAGTGGAAAGTCATTGAGACTGTTTCCTGTATGGCTGTGACTTTTCCTCTCTGCTCTTGGAGGTAGAAGCACCCCATTGTTTAGGCCTGTATGAGCCTTGGGGCTGTGATCTGCCTCTGGGGCGTCTGTATCTGCCCCTTTGTGGTCTGTCTGACACTGGAAAGGACCAATTTTTTGTAGGCCAATTCCTGCTAAATCTGGGAGGCTGTACCTGCAAGAAATCCTTGACGGTTTGCATAGATTTAGCCTTGTCCTCCATTTTCTTCAACACCTCTTCTGCTTTAGCACCAAACAAAGTATCATGTTGTAAAGGAGCGTCTAATAATTTTGCTTTAACATGATCCGGCAAATTTTGTTCTTTTAACCAAGCATGCCTCCTAATGACAGAATCTGTAACAGCGGCCCTACAGGAGGCCTCAAGAGAATCAAAAGAAAATCAAAACCACATTGCAAAGTATGCTTTCCAACGTGTACAGCTGCATACAATAAATCCTGCATTTCTTTATTGTCTGCACATTCTGTATTTGCTGGCAGTTTCTGTTTAAGCAAAGAGATAAGATATTGCTGATACTTAAGCATATGAAATTGGCAATTTAAAGCTCTTACAGCCAAGGTAGCAGAGGTATAAATCTTTTTACCCCATCTGTCTAGGGCCCTAAAATACCTATCAGAGGGGAAAGGGTTTTTTGCAGTAGAAGCCTTGACCCCTCTGGGACCCTGAGAGATGGTTTCTGGGTCAGCTGCAGGGTTCTTATAGAGAAATGTATGTGAATCAGGAACCCTGTAGTATCTGTCTGGCTTAACAGGGGCTGGTGGTAAAGAGTCTGGAGAAAAACTGGACTCTGTAAATACATCATCTACAATGTCTAAAACAGGCAGGATAGCAAGGGGCCTGTGCTGGGGCAATAAAAGGAAATCTCTGAGCCTTTTCTTGGATTCTGAGTAATCCTGGCTCTCTCAGTGGAAATGCTCCCTCATAGTATGCAGTGTTTCTCCAAAAGAATAATCCTCAGGAGGAGAGGCTGAAGGGATAGATTCTTCAGCATCAGAATCCTCATAGGGAGGAATAGAGTAATCCTGTTCAGAGGAGGAATCAGAGGCAATGGAAACCTGGTCTGAAGATTCATATTCTAACTCTTGCCTAGGCCTCTTTTCAGGAGAGGGATGGGAACCCCTAATCAAGGTAATAAGGTCTTCGGCCATTTTAAGCATCTGTTTTTTAGGCATGGAGGCCTGTCCAGGTGAATGCTGTACTTGTTTCTTTGTCTTTAGAGCTGCTTTAGTCTTTGTCTTTGTAGCTGAAGTAGGTTTCACATATAATTGTGTAGGCCTGAAAACACCCTCAGAAGCTGATGCCTGCTCAGTGGCTCCGGACCCATCTGAGGGAATAGTTTCCGAGTATCCAATACAAAGAAGTTATGTACTCACCATAACGTTCCATCTCAGTAGGTAACTTCATTTGTCTGCAACCTGTGGGTATCGGATCCGATTCGGACCCGAGCCGGCAGCTTTCCTAGCAAAGATTCGAGCTCCAAGCTGCTCCCCCCTACCCATAATGCCCTGTGACCTCCCTCTAACCCTCAGATCGAGTTTGCCATAGTATCATAGAACACTACTATAACACCAAGAAAACTACCTGAACGTTCCAACCTGATGTCAACTGGAAAGTGACATATCATGGTCCTGCAAGAACGAACTAAAGGTCCGGGGGATGGAGGGAGGGTTGGTTGCAGTCAAATGAAGTTACATACTCAGATGGAATGTTATAGTGAGTACATGACTTCTTTATCTGAAGTAGTTAACTTCATTTGATCAGCAACCTGTGGGACAGAGTCCCCAGCTACCACAACTTGGGAGGCCCTTAAGGAAGGATATTCCGGAGCACTGCAGAGCCAAAGGACGCCCTTCCTCTGGAAATCAGATCCAATTTTTAATGTGTAATGAAAGTGTGAGAGGAAGCCCAAGTAGCAGCTGAACAAATGTCATCCAAAGGGACCTTCGACCAGAAGGCCGCAGAAGTAGCCACAGAATGGGTAGAGTGTGCTCGAACACGCACGGGCTCAGGTCGACCAGAGCTTCTGTATGCAAGAAGAATGCATTGTGAAATCCATCCAGCTAAGGTTACCTTAGTCACTGGTTTACCCAGACAGGACTTAGCAAATGAAACAAAGAGCTGTTCTGATTTTTGAAAACCAGCTGTTCTGTGTAGGTAAAATCGTAGCTGCCTATGTACATCCAAGCAATGGATTCTATACTCTCCTTTGTTGAGATAATTAGGGAAGAAGACAGGCTGATTGATAGATTGATTGATACTGGCTTTGGAAGCCACTTTAGGTAGAAAAGAGGGGTTAGTCCTGAAGGAAACTCTGTCTTTATGAAAAATGATGTATGGGGGCTTACTGCAAAGAGCCTGAAGCTCCGATATTCTTCTGGCTGAAGTAATGGCAATCAGGAAGGCAGTTTTCCAAGATACAAACTTCAAGTCAACCGAAGCTGCGGGCTCAAAAGGATGACCAGTCAGAGCCTGGAGAACTAGGGTTAAATCCCATGGAGGGACTGCTTCCTTAACAGGGGGTCTCAAAAGGAAGGTACCCTTCAGAAAGGTCTTGCAGATCTTAGATGATGCCAGAGGGCCAAATTTGTTTCCAATGTGAAAGTGGGAAATTGCTGCCAGTTGAACTTTAACAGTTGAGGAGCTAGCTCCCTGATGGAAAATTTGAGATAAAAAATCGAGGACAGCTGGAATAGGAGCCGTAAAGGGGTCCAAATTCCTATGCTCCGCCCAGATAGAAAAACGTTTCCATTTACTCTTGTAGATTTTCCTGGTAGAGGGCTTATGAGCAGCCACCAGAATGGCTTTAAACGAGGATGAGATACCGGGAGTCCTAGCCATCAAGGGAACAGGATCAACCAAGCCGAGAGCTGGAGGCTGTACAGGTCGGGGGTCTTCAATCCCAGGGGATGAGAAATCAGATCCGGAAGGGGATCTAAGATCCAGGGAGGATGTACTAGATGAGACCGTAGGCAAGGGAACCATGTTTGACGAGGCCAGAATGGGGCTATGAGGATAACTCTGCTCCCCAACCGACGAGCTTTCTGCAAGAACTTTGTTATCAGCGGAAGAGGAGGATAAGCATAAAGAAGACCGGATGGCCAAGCATGAACTACAGTGTCTCTGGGGTTTTCCCCTGGTGGGGGAATTAGAACGTAAAACTCTCTGTACTTTGCATTCGAAGGCGATGCGAACAGATCGCAGCAAGGTTGACCCCATCTGAGGAAGATCTGTTTCGCTACTAAAGGGTTCAGAGACCACTCGTAGGATGAGAGGATAGTCCGACTCAGCTTGTCCGCAAGGATGTTTGACCGACCCGGGTATGTGCGTTGCTATGAGAAAGCGGTTGGTGGATATCGCCCATTCCCACACTCTCATGGCCTCTTGGCAAAGTGGGTAAGATCTGGTTCCCCCTTGCTTGTTGATGTACCAGACCACTGCCATGTTGTCTGTTTGAATTGCAATAGTCCCCAGAGGAAGAAGGGCATGGAGAGCTTGCAACGCTAGAAGCACCGCCCTCATCTCCAGGACACTGATATGCAAAAAGGTCTCTGTGTGAGTCCACGTGCCTTGGACGGTGTTGCCCATGCAATGCCCCCACACACCCGAGACGGGACGTGTCCATGGTCACTGTGACTTGGGGTGGGGACATGGAGAAGGGGCGCCCTTCCCGGAGATGCTTGGAATGGAGCCACCAAAGTAGAGATTCCCTGAAAACTCTGCTGTGGGGAATAGGAGCAAACAATGAATGGAGCAGAATGGACCACTGGACCTGTAGGGTCCATTGGAGAATCCTCATATTGAGACGCGTGAGCGGAAACAAGTTGATGGCCGCTGCCATGGACCCCAGAGCCCTCAGGACTAACTCCGCTGGAGGGGCCAAGGACAGAAGAAGGGCCAATACCTGTAGGTTTAGACTGCGTAGTCTGTCCGATGTCAGAAAGACTTTGGATTGAATTGTGTCTATCCTGGCCCCAATGAAATCCAAAACTTGAGTAGTCTGAAGGAAGGATTTCTTGTGGTTGATCGTGATCCCTAGATAGCGGGCGAGATGTAAGAAGTAGTCTCTTGCTGAACCTAGAAGATGCCTGGTGGAAGCTGCTAGGAGCCAGTCGTCCAGGTAAGGAAAGACCTGAATTTCCTGAAGCCTCAGGTGGGCCGCTACAACTGCCATGAGCTTGGTGAACACCCTGGGGGCTGTGGTGAGACCGAAGGGTAGGACCCTAAACTGATAGTGGCTGGCTCCCAGCCGAAAGCGGAGGAACCTCCCGGATCGCCTGTCCATCAGAACATGGTAGTACGCATCCTTGAGGTCTATGGAGCACATCCAGTCGTTCTCCTTTAACAGTGGGAGAATGGATTGGATGGTGACCATCCGGAACTTCTCTTAGGCAACTGACAGGTTCAGTGTGGACAGGTCGAGAATTGGCCGCAAGTCCCCCGTCTTTTTTGGCACCAAAAAGAACCTGGAGTAGAAGCCTGATCCGGATTGGTCAGGGGGGACATGCTGGATGGCTCTTTTTTCTAGAAGTTCTTTTACTTCTAGGGCTGCTACCTCCCTCTGATTGGGTGGTACATCGGGGAGGTGCCCCGACCGGGGGGGCGTTCTTATGAATGGGATTGAGTAACCTCTGGATATGATCCGAAGCACCCAGCGATCTGTCGTAATGGACTCCCAGTGTGCTAGATGCTCCAAGAAGCACCCCCCCGACTGCCTCCAGAGAGGAGCAGTCGGACAACCCCTCAGGGTTGCTGCGCGGGTCGATCGGAAAAGGGTTCCCTCGACCCAAAATTCTTTGGGCCCCCCTCTGCCTCTGGGCTGGCATCCACCTTGTCATCCTCTGCCCCTGAAGGACGAGGGGTCCAGAGTGAAACGGGAATTGTTGGGAGTTCCGGAACCACATCTTCTTTTGTCCTCTTTGGTTCCTGGAGAAGGACCTCTGAGGAGCCGAGAAGCAGATCCCAATGGCAGACAACGTTTTCCTGCCCTTCTCACTCTGGAGTAGCGTATCGCGGACGGTCTTGCCAAAAAGCGTAGAACCGTCAAAGGGGGCGTTTGCGAAGGATGCCTTGAAGGGTTCCGCAAAGGCGAAGAGACGGAGCCAGACTTGTTGTAAGACAATGCCTGTTCCGCTGGCTCTAGCCGTTCTTTCCATGGCATGGGAAAGAAGCCACATAGAGGTATTCGTAATAGACTTAAGAGTGGCCATTCGTGCCGAGAAGGTCCATTTGTCCTCGGCCGACATGGACTCTGGGGGTGACCCAGCGTATTCTTTGATTAGATCTCGCTGCAGTCGAATCACGTGTGCCATATAATTCAGTGACCTTACAGAGAAGGTCACTGAAGCGAACATCCGCTTTCCAAGGCGGTCCATTGCCCGAGACTACTTGTCTGGAGGATGCACAGAGGAACTTTCCTGTGCCAATTCCTTCTTGGTGGCAGCCGCCACCACCATGGCATCTACAGGGGCACCCTTGCTCCAAACTGCCCTGTCTGTGGGGGGGCTGAGAATCCTGTCTGATCTCTTGGGTATTGGCTCCACAGTGTCCGACTCCTTCCATGCCCTGGTAGTTATGAGGTCCACCAGGGGATCGGCGGGAGGGGACACCCAAGAGGTAGATGGGCCTGCATCGAACAGCTCCAGAAAGACAGATTCGTCAGAGGAAGGCTTTTGGGCTGACCAACCCCCTCTAATACGAAGCATTTCCATAATGTCTCCGAAGGAGACATCTTCGAGGGGGTGACCTGGGGGAACCTTCCCCTTCCTCCAAGTCCGTGTCTTCTGTGAGGGACTCGGGTGAGTCCAAGTGCCTCCTCTTGCACTTACGTTTGTGAGGGACCTTCCTCAGGGGGGCTGTCAAAGGAGGGCTCACCAACAATGTCCTGTTCCTCCATGGGAACAATCTGGGACGTAGGCGCAGGCTGTCCCTGTGGCCGGATGATGGAAGATAGGCCCGTCTGAGAGGGAATGGAGGGTGGATCTGTAGCCAGAGCCTGGGACCTCGAATCCCTCGAAAGAACCCTCTCCACGACGTTGAATGCCGAGGGTGAGCTACTCTCCCTAAGATCCGAAAGTAGTCCCCTCGGATCTGGCGCGTGGATCGGCGCCAAAGATGACCCGATTGGGTCCGAAAGAGTAGTGCGATCTGACCTCAACCGAGCCGAAGGCACACCAATCCCTCTGGATCCGACGCTCATCTCCCGGCCCCGAGAGCTCGGATCCGAAAAAGGATCCAACAAACTTGAAGGTATCGTCGAAGCCGAAGTAGGAAACATAGTCGGTGCCGATAACACCCCGGCTCCGAAGCTACTCGGATCTGACAGCTCCGAGCCCTGGTAGCAGGTCAGAGAAGGAGCAATGGAGGCGAAAAAAGGGGTCAAGCTCCCCCCCCGCCCCCGGAGGGGGGGTAGGCAAGAGCACTCCCATCTGCAGCTGTGCCTGAAGAAATTGACACATCATCTGATCCATATCTGCGTCAGATAAGCTTCTAGTGGACCTAGATAAGGCTGCCGAGGCTGGCTGGGAAGGCCGCCTGCACGACCTCGAAGGTGACCGGGTCTCCTCCTCCAGCTCCAGGGAGAAGCATGGGGATCAAAGCCTGGAGGGGGAAGACCCGGAGACCTTAAGAGGGGAGGCTAGCTGCTTAGATGGCTGGGCCGAGGGAGCTGAATCGGCCCGACTCTTGTGGCTACGATGCCTGTCTCTCTCCCGCTCTTTATCCTTCCTGTCTTTCTTCCTTGCCTCCCTTTCCTCCTGAGCCGAAGCGGGAGTCTGAATCCCGGCCAGGGGAGCGGTCGGTGGGGCAGCCACAGCTGGCGCCACAGGGGGGGGGGGTGAAGCTGAATCCGGGGGCAAAAGGCCCGCGAGGACTAGCTTAGTCCGCCTATCCCTCACAGCCCTGGAATTGAAGGCTGCACAGATAGTGCATCCTGAAGAGAAATGGTCCACACCCAGGCAAATAATGCACCGAGTGTGGCCATCTACTGGGGACATCTTATGGCCACACTCGGAGCATTTTGAAAAAATAGCTTTAGGGGCCTCAGACATACTAACCGGGTTAGGCCCACACGCACAAACCTTCACACAGACAGAAGGGGGGAGGGGATTTAAATTTACACTAAAGATAAAAAAGATAAACTACCTTTGTTAAAGAGAAGGGATGTCACACACACTCAGAAAGGTGAATTTAAGAGGAAAAGCTTAAAAAACTAGACAACTCACAAACCCAACGCTATGGAGCTCGTTCTAAGATGCTTCGAGAAGCCGCGGCAAACGAGATCTGAGGGTCAGAGGGAGGTAGCAGGGCATTATGGGTAGGGGGAGGAGCTTGGAGCTCGGATCTTTTCTAGGAAAGCTGCCGGCTCGGATCCGAATCGGATCCGATATCCACAGGTTGCTGATCAAATGAAGTTAACTACTTCAGATCTTGAGTTTCCAGAGGCCCAGTCGGCTCCACGTGGGAGTTGGAAGCGGCCTGTGGCTCAGAGGTAGCGGGCGTCAGGGGCTGTGAAGGCGCCTC
This sequence comes from Protopterus annectens, assembly GCF_019279795.1. Taxonomy (NCBI): domain Eukaryota; kingdom Metazoa; phylum Chordata; order Ceratodontiformes; family Protopteridae; genus Protopterus; species Protopterus annectens. Next base: position 330,110,067 of record NC_056741.1, on the reverse strand, counting down.
ACTGAGAACCGGCGGCCTAGAAGAAGCCTCGTCGTTGGTTTTGGATCTCGGATGCCTGTCCTTTTCTTTTTCTTTCCTTTTTTTGTAAACTCCGGTAGTCGGCTGATCCGACGGCATTATATAATTAAATCTTCTGCCAAAATAATGAAATGCAAAATCGTACCGATGCTTAATAGTGAGTTGGTTAAACCTAGCACAAAACTGACAACCAGCAACGTTATGGTCAGGGCCTAGGCAAGGAATACAGTAAGAATGAAAATCCTTATGAGGTATTTGCTTCCCAAAAGAAATACAGTTATTAACTTTTTCTGACATCGGTCTGGAGCAAGAAAAAAGTTTCCTCAATGAGGTACTTAGCTTTAATGAAGACTTCAGGTCTGAAATTCGAATTTAAAAACTTCAGTAGTCGGCCGACCGGCACTTGCGAACTGCTTTTGCTTCGGGCACCGTGCGACAAGAAAGACTGAAGAAAATGGCGTCGGCTGCATCTTGTATACCCCTGGCGCACTGACGTCAGGGAACAGGCGGCAGCAACTGATGCCAGACCTAGACTTTGGAACTCGGGCCAACTGCTGGTAGCCTGCCAGCAGGATAATCCAATTGTAATGACTGCAACAGTGAAACACAATGATCATCATAAGCTGCTTGCTGGTGAGCCTGACATGAGTTGCCAGACCCCCATCAGAGGCTACTCAATACTGGCCTCAAAAGAGGCTTCATGATGGATGAATGGTGGACAGCAACAGTCATTTCCTTAGACAAAGGTGGACCTTTAATTGACCTGGGTAATTATAGACCCATAAGCCTTTCCAGCTTCATCTGTAAAGCTATGTAAAAGATCAATATGGAACTAATAAATAGGGATATAGGTGACCTACAGACATTTGACCCAAGCCAGTTTGGATTCATCAAGGGCAAATCCTGCCTATTTAAGTTGGTTGACTTCTTCAACAAAATACTATAGCAATGGATGAGGACAAGTCAGTACACACTGCAAAGGCATTCAACACCAACCGACATTCTGGTATCATAGAAAAGTCTCCAAGCTAAATGCTAATCCCTATGTAATTCATTCAACACCAAAATGGCTCACAAGTAGAACCCAGGAAATAAAAGTGAATAGTTCTTCCTCATCCAAAAAACCTGTCACTGGCAGTGTACTGCAGTGATCAGTCCTTTACTTCTCAGAGGCCAAAGCTAATATTAAAGGTTTTAGATGACCAAATTTGCAGATGATTGCATACTTCATGCCATCATAAACTCCCCAGAGAACACCAGGACCCTTCAAGACAGCCTTTCACAAACAAATAGCTGGTGTCAAAAACATAGGCAAAAAACAAATGTCAATAAATGTACAATCATACCCTTCAGCAAGCATGACTCCCACCGGAACTACCACACTGAAAACATACTCCTAGAAATTGATCCTATAGTCAGGGATCTCAGAACCTATATTTACAATGAATTGTTCTTTGATCATCACATATCATGGAAGAGGCGACAGCAACCAACGCCGGACCTAGACTTTGGAATTCCGGCCGACTACGGGTAGCCTGCCAGCAGGATAACCCCAAGGGTGATGACTGCAACAGCGAAACATGATTAACAACTATTGTACTGAAGTCCTTTTTCATTGCACAATTTGCATCTGAAGATTTGGTGTATAAGTCCCGAGATAAAATCATTCCACTGTACTTGGCACTCATTATACTGACTATTGAGTATAAAGCTCTTTTCATATGTACTTAACCAAATATTTGCCACAACTGTAAAAAACACAATAATTCCTCAGTAAGAAAATCAAGGACCTAAATCATAAAAAAAACAATGCAGACAGTCTCAAAACATTGCCCTTCTTCTCAGTATCATACAGGCTACTGATAGGTGACCACTGCTTCATGTATACAGCCTCAACAGACCCTATCCTGTCAGACAAAATAAACATTTGCAAGTCCTATGATGGCATAAACACTCATTTAAGGGATCTCAGTCTCTTCTGAAACATAAATAGAACATGTGGGAGAGATGTGCATGTATTAAAGAGGATTCTCTTTCTACAGAACCATTTTCCACTGTACATAAATCAAAGTACTTACTCTTTTCAAACGTAATTTGGATGAGCAACAGTAAATACGTCCTCTTTTTAGCATCCTTGTCCGTCATGGACAGGAGCAACATGTAAATGTCTCAACATATCCTTGTTTTGCCCGTCTCTGGGTTATATGTCCACAAAATATTAGGGATAAAAACTATCATAGAAATGTAAGGCTAGGCTTCTTAAGATCTTCACAGATCAGTAGCCTGATAAATACCTATGAACCTATAAAGAAAAGGTGTTTAATTTCCCACATTAATTCTCATGTATGCAGAACTTTAACATTTTTCTTTTCCCCTGTACTGATTTATAACCATGTGCTCTAATTTTACTACAGCAAGGATTCATTTTATTTTCCAATAAAAATAAGTGAAAAAAAAGGAAACAATATTAGCAATAATTTCTGACAAGGTGGGCGTTTAATGGGGAAATAACCCTGAAGATCCATTATTTCCAACGTAAAGCCCACCTGAAGGACATTGTTCCACTTAAAAAATGGAGAGTCTGATAAAATATTTCATATTTTTTATTACTATACAAGTTTCTTTACATTTCTGATGTACAACAGTTTCTCTGCAAAACAAGTTTCAAAATTCCTGCAACATATGTAATTGATGAAGTACTTTACATCCAAAAATTAAGTAATGTAGGTATTTAATGTTCACACACACACACACACACACACACACACACACACACACACACACACACACACACAGCCAGCAATTACACATTATTGACTGTAATGAATAATTGAAAAATTCATACTGTGCACCCACCTCATGCCTCTGAAATGTCCCTGATTTTTACCTCATTTTTTTCTATGCCCTTGAAAAACATCTGATTTTCTGGTAAATCCTTAAGGATTTCAGTCAGTCTATAAAGCCAGACACAATACATTCTGATGGAAATCTTCTTTCTCTTATTTTTTTAAGTAAATTGTCCCAGCCTTTACATCTTTGTCTCCTACTATTTGCTGACTTTATACAGAATTGTTGAGCAGAGAAGTTGAGAGGGATACCCTCTCTTTTGCACACATGCATGCACAATATCTGTCTCTCTTCCTCTCCGTCTCTGTCACTCCCTCTCTGATAAACACACATACATGGATTGCATTACATTTTTTTTCTGTTGTTAATTTTTTTCCACCTTGCTAAACATGGCTTTCTAAGCTGCTTTTTCTAATGGGAAAAGTATAACACCAAGCCCTTGTAACTGTGGATGCAGTTAATTTTGCTATTTAATTACTTTCCTTACTTTTTAAATTTCTTTTTCCATTTTGTTTTGTGTCTGCTAAACAGTTATGCCACATTTAGTGAGCATAAAAAAATGGCAGCTGTAATTTTTTTTTTCATTCCATGCTTCACAGCAGTTTAATAAGTTGCTTTGAAGTGACAGACTTGCATTTTTTACTGGACAATATCTATATATCAACTTGCTGGAAAACATTCATTGTCCAAAAGAGTCTTAGTGTACATATCACCCTTTATCTAAACATTATTACAGAAAGACTTCTACCAATGCTATTAATTATGCCATCCTTAATACAAATCACTCTCTAAATGTTTCTGTACAGATTTTTTACAGGCATACATTTTTATGAAGAAGTTTTCTTTGCTATTCAACTTTCTCTAAGTTCCAGTTCATCTGCCATTACAATAACATATTTCACTGTTGGCACACTCATTTGATTTCCATCTCTTTGTAATTGTTTCCTTAGCACCAAGATAATCAAAAAAGTACTGCACCTTCTTTCAAACTACAGTAAGTATTTTCACAGTAACATAAGTGTCTTGAATCCTGACAATCGTTTTGCACACGCCAAGATATTATATTAAAAAACACTGGACCTGTCACTGTTCACACCCTCCCTGACCACAACCAATCCACTTAGTACTTCTAACTGATATACAGCATGAACAACTTACTTCCCACATTATCAAACAAAATCCTAAACTTAACTAATACTCTCTCCTTTGAACTTCAGATTAGCATATACCTGCCAAACCTCTACTACCTACCTCCCATGTTCTAATTGTTACTATCCAGTTTTGACATTAGTAATGTATAATTTGATAACTACTGTATTGATGACTGTAGCCTTTTAAATATGTCTTGTGTTATTCAAATGTTGAATGTCTCTAATACTATTGTAATTTTTTATATGCACATCTTGGAGCTTTTCTTCCCAGGCCTCCGCTGAAAAAGGGATTGAGCTCAGTCGGACACTCTCGGTCAACAAATGTAAAATAAAATAAATAAATTTGCTAACTCATTTTTAAATGTTACTAAACACGAAGAAGCTCACAAATATATCCATATGTACTCAACACACATGCTTCAAGCTAACCACACTAAACATCCAATACACAGTCAGGAAAATATTCCTCTGCCACTGAAGTGTATAAAAATATTTGTAAATACACCTCCACTCAAATATGCTAAAATGGCGTGACTCAGTAGCATTTCTAGGCATTAGTGAAATAGTCTTCTATGTGTTCATATCTATCTCTACTTCCAAGAATTGACTCCATTCCTTTTTGATTTGTTTTCCATTTTCTTTACATTAAGCTCTCATAATGGCTCATATGCCTTACTAACAAGTTTCCTTGTTAACGGAGTATGGCATTAGCCTCCAATAATAATGTAACGCTTTGTGGCAGAATCATTTTAACAGTTCTGCTAATCTTATATGCTACATTAATCAAACCTTCATACTCCACCTGCAGACAGCCCAGTAACCTACATTTCGGTTGTCCAAATGATGCAATCTTCATTCAATTTCAAATTCCCTTCTCAAGTAAATTAAATTTTTCTATCTTGACAGTGTTTTATGCTTCTCTGTTCTGGTATTTGCAGTCTACTTACAGGCAACAAATAATTTGCCCAAGAAAAAAATTGTCTTTTTAATAGCATAGACACAAATCTGCATCATCACGTACGGCTGTTGTAGCTTCCTATGGTACAACACCCAAAAGACGTAGCTATCAAATCTCTCTCTCTCATATCAAAAGCCTAATCATACTTTTCACTTCGCACCACAGTTCTGTACTATTAAGAAGTGTAATAAAATAACCTGCTCAGCATTTATAGTATAATCCAAGATCACATACCTTTGACCCTCCCCACTCTTTCGGCAGTAGTCATTTAGCTCACACCATCCAGGATTTACTTCCTAAACATAATCCTGCATCATGTTCCTAACTGAAATAAAAAAAAAATCCACAAAATCTCAGTTGCGAATGCTTGAAAGACATACAACAACAAAGGAAAAAATGAACAAAGCACTACTTGTACCCTCTAATCCATTACCAGAGCTTTTACTTTACATATTTAGAAATCCTCCCTTACTCTGTATATTACATTTTCACAAGTTCAATTCACAGATTTCTCAAGCATCCTCCAATCCCTGTGGATTTTATTCCAACTGGATTACAATATGGATAAAAAAATCCTAGATTCTGGCTAGGAAAAGAAAACAAATTAGCTTCCAATCACTTACTTTCTCCCTAAACTATCTGACCACAGGTTTTATGTTTTTCAACCAGTCTGGTTAGGAAAGCAAAATAAATTAACTTCCAGTCACTTACTTTCCCTCTAAACAATATGACTATACATTTTATACTTTTAATCACAATCTCAATGGAATCCTGCCTTCTTGAATAAGCTGCTTAATTGTATCACTTGTTCAACTTAAGAGACACAGCACAATCTTATCTTGATTAATCTGTCACTCAGAATCTTTCCTAAAAAGCCTAAACATTTGAGGAATTTCATCTAGGCTCTGTTCTGGTTTCCCAAGGGATAACCATGAACCAGATCAAACTTAATCTTGAGTAATTTTACTGTAGGATGTCTCAGTGACTTGAATGCTGTGCAATAAATTAACTAAGAGTCTTGGCTACTAAAACAGAAAAAGGATAAAGGGCATTATGTCTTTCGTGAAAAGTGCTCTTTTGTATGTGTAAACTATACAGAACAGCCCTTATTACTTACAAATGAGATAAACGCTAACAGTACAGAAACTTAAGGAGAGAGTCGGATTTCGGATGAAAATCCTTAATGAGAATAATGACCATAAAGAATATTATATTCATAAGGTTACAGAAAGTATTCTAAGAGCTAAGCAAATGCAGGAATGGATAAAGGAGATTTTGCCAATAAGGATGACTGCAAGTAGGGGTACAGAAAACAGGTAAGAGGGGCCTGGAATTTTCTGGAGAAAACTGGCAAAGGAAGGAAGGCACTGGGAGCAAATAAAGAGAAGGAAAGGCAAACAAGGCCAAGAAGATGTTTGGAATACAGGTTAGAGTCTACCTTCCCTACCAGGAAATGATATCAGTGTATAAACAAAGAGAAAGGGATAGGGTAATCCTAAGTGAAAAATATGCCTGGTAAAGTTTTTCGTCAACTCAAGAACAAAAGCTGCTATTAAAAAACAGATAATTAGTAGGGCATATAAAACATTCCATGATAACTATAAGAATCAATTACAGAAAGTTAGGAAAGATTGTGAAGTGAGACTGGAAATGTGGTATGGCTCACAAATATAAAACAAGTCCAGAAGGCTTAGGATTGTTGCTTGGAAGTGTTAGCACGGGTATTTTTATACCCTATGAAGACTTCAAAGAATCTGTCCTCAGGTAGACAGCAAATGCTGCAGGTGTGATGGGGAAGAAAAATACACTTGGGAGCATGTTTTTTTGGGAGCATAACGACTTGGCAGATTCTAAAAATTGTCTTCAGACTTCTCTGTCAGAAATATTGGGGACACAAATCTGAATTACCCAGATAGACTAAGGCCTTATTAAGTGAAATGCTCCTTGGTCTCAAAAAAGCAATTACTAGAAAATGGAAATCAAAATCTGACCAAACTATATACAAAGTAGTATAAAACAGATACAAAGAACTGGCAGGGGAATCTTTAGAAAAGGGAAGGAGCAAATTACATAGAAATAAATACAATCTGTTAGGAACAATACATGTATAATAATGTACAGGAGGAGGAGTGAGGTTGAAGGGAAGGCAGGAATTCAGCAATTTATGTAATGTTGGATCGATAGTTGTTACATTAAAAAGAAAATATATGTAATAGATAATGCATGTAAATGGAAAAATGTTAATATGGTTTATTTATTTATTTATTTATTTTTTCCATTAATGTATGAATGCCTATGTCTTGAGTGAAAATGTAATAAAGGTGTTAAAAGATAAGCAAAATTAGATCAGCTGCCAGGGAATGGGTTTCTTAATCGCAAGTTGTAAAGCTGCTCCTATTGCTTTAATAGGTTCATAGGTTCATACTAGGCTATCTGCCCTGGGGCAATTATAAGCCTAGCCCGATTTTGTTTGGCTTACGCCACCCCTTGATTTGAGTATACTGTGCCCTTTTTAAGGTTTAGTTTGCTGTGCCTCTGTCTAATAGTGACACGGAAGTAATCCCCGGGACAAACCTACGATCCCCCATCCACTCATCAAGATTCTTCTTGAAGAGATTCAGTGAGGTGCTCTGCCTAACATGAATTGGAATTCTGTTCCAGAGCGAAGGGAGCCTCTGGGTTACGAATCTGTCCCTCCAGCAAGTTCTATTTATTTCAGTGCTGAGGTTCAAGTCCCTCGAGCGTGTGGCTCTAAGGGATTTAGATTTACTGAGGTGGAGCATGTCCATTAATTATGGATTGGACATAGCTTTATATGTCAGGCATAGATCGCCTCGAAGTAGGCGGTATGCAACTTGAGTAGAGCTGGAGTTTTTTTAACCGAGCAGCATATGGCATCTGTTTGAGTCCCTTGATCCTCTTGGTGAGGTACTTTTGGGGTCTTTCTAATTGCTGCAGGTGTCGGGTAAGGTACATCCCAAAAGGGGCATTGTATTCTATGATGGGCCTGATGAGGGATGAATAAAGGGGCAAGATTACCTCTCTTGATCTAGATGTGAATCCTTTCATGATGAGGTGGGCTATGTAAAAGGTCTTTCTAACCACTTTGGCAATGTGGTTGTCAAAGGAGAGATTGCTATCAACTTGGGTCCCCAGATCCCTAATTACTTTCTCTGTACTTAATGGGTTACCGCCTATGTGGTAATTTGTGGACACATTGTTTTTGCCAAAGGGTATGACTATACACTTTTTGGCATTTAGCTTTAGACCATGGCTCTGGTGCAAGTTATCCGTCTCTGTGAGACTTTTTTGAAGGATGTTTGTGTCAGCTGGAGAGTTGATTATGGCGCCTAGTTTGCAGTAGTCTGCGAACTTGGTGAGCCATGGTCCTCCCAAGTTGGCCTGTACCTCGGAAAAGTATATACCGAACAAGAGCGGTCCCAGGACAGAACCTTGTGGGATGCCACTTGTGACCGGTTTCGAGTCTGACATGGCTCCAGCAACTCTCACTCTGTGGGTTCTGTCTTTGAGCCAGTTTGCGACCCATCTTGTGACATAGGGGTTTATATTTAAGCTGAATAGCTTATCTATGATGCCCGAGTGGGGTATTGTGTCAAATGCCTTTGCTAGGTCCAGATAGGCTGTGTGGACTACCTTCCCTTCATCTATGGCTTTGGTGACTGTTTTGAAGAAGTCAACCAGGTTCAAAAGGCAGGATATGCCCTTGACGAAGCCGAACTGGGTAGGATCTAGTGTCTGTAGGTCCCCAATGTCTTTGTTTATGAGCTCCATGATGATCCTCTCCATAGCCTTGCAGACTAAGCTAGTCAGGCTTATGGGGCGATAGTTTCCAGGGTCCGTGGAGGCTCCACCTTTGTGGAGTGGGACCACTGTTGCTGTACGCCATTCTGTGGGCACATATCCTGTAGTGAGGCTGAGATTATACAGCTGTTTTATTTGAGGGATTAGTTCTTCTTGGAGTTCATGTAGGATGCAACCCGGGACGCCATCTGGTCCCATGGAAGCAGTGTTTTTTTGCTTTGGAGAGGGCAGCCTTCACCTGAGCATCAGAGATGTTTGGGAGGCAGCCCTCTGCCGGGATAGATACTTGCTCTTTTTTTGGGGGGGAGGGGGTGGAGAAGTTTGTACTGAACCTGTCTGCCAGGATATTGGCGATGTCTGTGGGTTCAGTGTATTTTTTGTTGTTTAAAATCAACTCAGAACAAGTCTGGGAGTTGCATCCCAGATTCCTAACATAACTGAAAAAAGCCTTATGATTGTCTTTAGTGTCCTGAGCAATTTTTCTCTCGAAGCTGGCCTTGGAGGATTTTATGAGGGATCGTAATTTTTTGCTAGTACTGATCAGGGATGCCTTCCCTATTAGGGATTTTGCTCTATCATGTAGTATCTTCCTCCTTCTGTTGCACAGTTTATTTATGGCTGGGGTCCACCAGACTGGACGCCTGCCTTTGGATGTTTGGGTTTTGGTTTTGTTTGGGATAGCATGATCCATGCATTCCTGGAGATGTCCGTAGAATGCATTTATATAGGATTCTGCAGTTTGGGCCGTAGTTTCCACTGGCCCTGGGGCCTTGAAGGATTCCACTTCGGTTTTGAGAAGTGAGAAGTTCGCTTTTGAGAAGTTTTTCACTGTGGTTTTCTGGGCTGGGGGTGGGGTCAGGATGTGGACATCCATTGAAATTAATTTACGGTCTGATCTTACCAATGAGGGATATACTTCAGGTGTGGAGCATAGAGTCCCCATGTTGGTAATGATCAGGTCTAGTATGTTATCCCCTCTTGTGGGAGTGGTGACTAGTTGTTCCATAGCATATGAGTTTATAATTTTTAGGAACCTTTGGACTAAGGTGCTGGGGCTTGAGTAGTGTTCCCAGTCTATGTTTGGGTAGTTGAAGTCACCCAATATAATGGTGTTCGGAGAGATCGTCATGTTCTCCAATGTTTTCAGGAAAGCCGAGTGGGATTCCTGACTTTGAGAGGGTGGTCTGTAGGATGCTATAAACTGAAAAGCAGTCTTGCCCACTGTTAGTTGCACATGGATGGTCTCTGATAATTCGTGCAATGCCACTAACCTGGAGGTGTGGATATCCTTGATAAATATGGGCACTCCCCCTCCTTTTGTGGTTCGGTCCAGGTTTTGGGGCCGAAAAGCATGATATGAGGTATAACCTGGTAGTGCTGGGGTGCTCTCTGGAGCCTTGAACCAGGTTTCTGTCACTGCACAGATATTGATGTTCTCCATACTGAGGAGAGCTTCGAGTGCGTGCATCTTGAGGTTAAGACTTGTGGCGTTTAGCAGCATTACCCTTAGTTTCTTGTTTCTTGTGCTGTCTATGGAGGTGGGTTTAACTTTTGAGCCTTGCCTAAAAAAGGCACTATGGGGGTGGCAAGAGCCTTTGCCAATATCCGAAAGCCCAGTGGTGACAGGTGCAAGCCGTCCCTAGCGAAGCAACGTGGCTTGTCGAGCATGTCATCCCAGGCTGACAGACACTGGATCCCCTTAGAATGACACCAAAATTTTAGCCAATTGTTAAAATTGATCATTTTGTCTTTGTACTGTGGCATCATTCTAGGCGAGAGTAAGATGCTGCTCAAGGTCATACCGGCCCAGGCTACATGATCAGAGAGCTCCTCTATGTCTCTTTTCATGTAGTCCAGGGAGGTACGTCTCAGGTCATTCACACCAGCATGTACAATGACTGAGTCATATTTGTATTTGCTTTGGAGTGACCTGAGTGCTTGCGTTATGTGGCAGATCCTAGCGCCTGACAGGCAGCTCACTGTGACCTTCTCCTTATTCAGCCTGGTGAGCGGGACATCAGTGTGTCTGACAATAGAGTCACCTATTACAAGAGTATCAGGTGTGTTATTCAGCCTTAAGGGCTGTGGCTGCTTGGCACACTGACTTTGTGGGCTATGTGTTGTGCGTGTTTTGTTTTGGGGTAGTGTTTGCTTGGATGTCTGCTTTGGAGGTCTCTGTTGCTTAGGTAGATTTTTATTTAGAGTCTCTGAGTATGTTTTGTGTATTTATGTGTTTGGTTCGCTGATGTGGTGGGACTATGTGATACTGGAATTGTGTTGTGTGAGGTTACCTTCTCCTCCTGACTGGTTTCACCAGTTTTGAGATGAGAGAGCTCAGCCTCCAGTTTGGCTATATGGTTGCATCTCTCACATATATTTGAACCTGTTTGGAGGAGGAGAGGGTTGTCCGTGTACATGAGACAGTTGTAACATTGCCTCAAAATTCCCAGATTCACCAGCTGGTCTGGAGAGGAATCCATTGACTGACTGTTGGAGATGCTAGAGTAATATAGGGAAACTGAATTAAGACGGACCAATAGGGGACAAGGTAATTGTAGAGAGTATAAGAGTAAGTAGTGCTTATGGTTTAATAGTGCTAACTTGTAAGATTACTTATTTGGACCAGTGAAGGGCCTTAGAATGAGAATATGGTGTTTAAATTGAGAGATAGAGCAGTTCTAAGGGAAAAAGTGAAGAGCAGACTTTGTGGAGCCAGGAATAGTTTAAACCCATTAGGCGGCGCTGCCCGTTGTTGCGCTATGCACAAAAACGCGCAAAAGAGGGATTTAAGAGAGGAAGATCAAGGAGTTAGGAATTGACCCAAAATGGCCAATAAAACTACAGTTTCAAGTCAATAACCACTCCCACAGGGGCAGGCAGAGGTATAATGGTATAGAGATATTGTGTGGAGTATTAGCAGATGTGGCTTAAATGGGATCCCTAGGAAAGATAACTTGTTTATATCTGCAATGTGATATCTCATATACTGGAAGACTATCTATCTTGCATATTTTGTTGCAAAGCACTAAATATGCCAGGAACAGCTTTGCTAACTTCTTTCTACTTGGCAACTTAGATAAATAGAGACTGACTTATCAAAATTTATGTGGAATATCTCAGAAAACAGCTTTTTTTTCTGGTAAGAGATCAATACCTGTCATTCATTATTTTAAAGATAAGGTCACCAAATAAGAAATTAGCCTGAGCCTTCACTGGTGTCCACTTAGTTGTTTGCACGGTAACACAATGATGTTGATGGTTAAACTGGCAAAATGAATATCTCTACTGTAATCCTCAACTTTTGAAAAAATGAAGAGCATTTTTTTTCTTGTAACATTTGCTGCTTTATATACTTATTAAGTAGCCAGTTTACCATCAGATCTTTAAGACAGAGTCCATAAGTAGGTAGTGTATAAGAGACTGATATCCTTGAATTTTCTGGCTACAAACCAAACCTTTCACACCTATCCTGGAGGGCGAGGAGGCATGAAGGAGAGAGGTGAAGTGAGTTCTAATTAGTTAACATAGGCTGGTGCATTCAGTAGTGCAAAGTACGCAAGTCTATCCCCCTTTTTCCCCAAAAGAACCCCAAGCAAATTTAGATGACAGAAAGAGGCATACCAAGCCCAGAAGAATGTTAACATTTATTAAAGATAAGATACTAGGGTTTGCTAGAGGATTACTCTTAACATCTACAGCTACAGGAAAGATATAATTCTTGTGTTTTACTTTGAAAGGTGTGCAAAATAAATATCACAGGCAGTACAGTGTTTCAATGAAGAATCCAACTGCATATCTGCAGGTTTTCAGTGAGCATTCTTGTTTCCTCCTACCTCTAAAACACATGCTGACAAATAGGCTGCTCTAGAAATCACACATACATATTGCATTTACCCTAACCCTTTTGGCCCATGTTTTTGTTGAAAAGGATGAAACAGCGGCCAACCCAGTGACCAGTTAACAGAGAAACAAAAACAAAACAAAAAATAAATAAATAAAAAATAACTAAGTTGTCAAAGTAATTTCTTTAACTGAAATGGCAGCAGGTGAAGCAATGGTAATACATACATAAATAAATAAATAAATACATACATACATAAACAAAGTTTCAAATTAAGAGAAAATAAAACTGTCAAACTCAGATAAAAAATGGCCCTAAAATGATGCAGTTAACTTCACCTAGTAAATTCTACATAAAAGGAGAAACATCTGACCTAGCTGTCAGAGCAATGAAACTATCACTAACTGCCAAACACAGGCTATTAAGCTAAGCCTGGGATATAGCTCCCATAGGCATAAAGCTGAAAGTAACTTACTGAGTTGGCAAAAATGTACACAGGGTGCTTAGGAATGGCTTCTGCTGCAAAGGCAGAATGGGAAACAAAGGGAAATTAGTTCAAAACAAGATATCTGTTACACTTCTAACTCCCATTTGCAAATAATGAAAAAGAAATGACATCCTAACACCCACAAATTAGGCTACAAGTTGACTGCTAAACAGAAAAAACTCTAATATCCTTCAGATTCTCAGTTGAAATATGTAAGCAAAGACTGCAAACTGTCCTACTACTAACTTAGCATGAGGGTGTCAAGTCCACATCCAAACACTGAGCCACTCACTGTCTAGGTAGGAAAGGAAGAAAGTAGAGAAACACAGACAGGGATCAAGCGATAGCAAATATTTCTTTTTACAAACTCAATGCATGCACAAATGACTATAAATTAGAATTGGGGGAAACAATTAAAGTATCAGACTATCACCTGTAATATTCCCTCCCACTCTCTCTCACTCTCTGTCATTCTGCACTGGAATAAGTTCTGTGCCTGGCCTAAAGTCTAGTATATTCTCAAGACAATAAATACATGTAATGACCATAGGCTAGATGAAGAAACAAGCTACACAGAGGATGACACAAAATTCCTCAACACCCTTATCCTGCTCTACAAAGATGGGCAAAAAGGGTTTGAATACACCTTGATCACATGTAAGTTGAAGCCATTCAATCACCATGTTCATCTGTGGCAAACAGTCTGCGTACTACAGCTTCCTGTATATATGGTACTGTTATATCAAGTTGCTGTAATGTTGAGTTAAGGAAAAATCCCCCATACAAAGACCATCAGAAGAATTTGTATTTTCACCAAAACAGCCCAAAATGCTGATCAGCACTGAGAGCTACTTAAGTAGTCATAGGCTGGGCTGACAACTTTTAAGTATGTGCTTTTTGGTGTGTGCATGTTTGTGTTTTTTGTGTGTGGTGGGTGGGTGCAGAAGAGAAGAGTGAAGTTCCACAAACAGCCCAGCACAAACCTTCAGCAGAGAGCCAGTCATTTACAGAGAATGCACCCCTAAGGCACCAATACAAGTCTAACCTCGGCTAGCAGTAAAAGATGTAAAATATAAAAAAAGTGAATTCTTGAGTGAAAAAGTCTGGGTGTACTGCACAGTGGAGCAAACAATATTAGAACCTTGAGGGAGTTCGTCCATTACATTGTCAGAATGGATAGGACAAATGGTAGTTCAGAAATTAATGTTTAACATATGGCAGAATACAAAAGGCCGAGAATGCATAACAGAGATCTAACAAAATTGCATTTTTTTGCATGTGGTAAAGAAATGGACATAACAGGTAAGCCTGGCAATCATCATCTGGGACCACTACCTTTGTCAGGAACTTCTTGAGTATAACGGTACCATTACTACCACCACCACTATCCAGCTCACCATACACAATCGTATACCATCAGAAAAAGCTCAGTAACATGAAACATTCAATGTAATAGTAAATCTTTCAGAAAAGTAATCACATTTGGGCTTACACTGAGAAGGGCAAAGCAGGGTAACTGCAGCCAGTTTCCTCTAGCAGTTCCTTTCTTTCAAGCTTACAATATAGGTCTTTTGCTTGATTGACAACAATGCTGGCCTGTCCACTATAAAAGCAAGGCAGGTGGATGTCATACTGATTTTTTTAACTAAGACAATAAGGTGCACTATATCAAACTTGTGTCAAACAAAGGTATTGCAATAAGTCTGAGAAAACCATACTGAAAAGCAAAGTCAGATAAATGCTCATTACCAGGTGACAATCATTTTCTCATTTACACAGGAAACCTGGCTTAACCAGAGGAAAAAAAATACAGTTGTGTAAGGAAATTTATCATAACAGTACATATCTGAATGATCATTGCTGCAGTAGCTTAAGCTATACGGGTTACATCCTGCAAGGATGTAACAGCCAGCCAGCTTCCAAAGTTTCAGGACACCTTCCACATGCCCAAACCACTGATTAAAAAACAGATGTGGGCATTAAGCCCTTCAGAGCTTTCATGCTAGCTGACTAAGGGGGACTGAGCCCTGAGAGGACATTGCCAGGAAATACAAAAAAAAAATGTCTACACCCTGGCATAAAAACCACACCAACAAAAAAAAAACCAAGGGTATGGAGGCAGAGAGTGGCTTCTACAGCTGTGATCATTCAAACATCTACTGTAAAGGTAAATTTAAACACACTGTTGTACTATGTTCATCATACTGATCATTACTGCAGTAGGCTAAACTGTACGAGTAGATTACCATACCTTAGAACAATTAGGAGGTGAAAGGGGAGGGTCAAGGAGCCCCTGGAAAACGGTCCTAGCAAAGCATGACCTATACTTAGAGAAAGAATCTAACTTATAGTCCTTTGTAAAGGTATGTACAGAGGACCAAGTTACTGCTTCTAGAATACTTCTAGAGTCCAACCATTTACAAAATGCCATAGATGAAACCAAGGCCTTGACAGGATGTGCTATGACCCTGTCTAGAATTGTTTTGTTGTGGTGGGAATAACAAAAAGTAATAACCTGAGACAACTATTCAGAAATAGTCTGTTTTGAAAAAGGCTGTCCCATTTCCTTATCTTCATAAGAAATGAACAACTGATAGGAAGTTCTGAAAAATTTTGTTCTGACAAGATAGCACCCAAGTTGTCTGTAGACATCCACGGTATGGAATAGCCTTTCTCACTCATTTTTGGATTTACTGAAGAATACAGGAAAATGTATAGTTTGGCTTAAAGAAAACTCAGATACCACTTTAGGCAGAAAGGATTAGCTCTTAAAGACACCCTGTCTCTGGAAAATTTGATAAGGCTAACCCACCATAAGAGCTTGCAACTCAGATACTCTCCTTGCAGAGGTCAGCGCAATCAGTAAAACTATTTCCATGTTATAAACCTCAAGTCAGCTAGATGAGTGAGACATTGACATAATGGTTAAGGTGTTTACTTTACAGACACATGGTGCAGGGTTTGATTCCCACATGGGATAATTGGCTAGGCTTAAAATGTCCCACAAGGGCAGTTAGCCTAGTACTAATCTATGAACCTCTAAAGTTAGCTTCTCTAACACAAATTAGCTACCAATTCTATTGGAGGTCTGTTGTACAATGCTCCTTTAAAAACATTTTGACATGAGAATGCCGAGAAAGAGGGGGATCCATGGGCACACATGCTGAAATGGCCCACAACTGAAACTTGATAGAGTAGTAAGACAGGTCATACGAAAGTAATTCACACAAATACTGTAAAACCATTGGTACACTAGCCCTGAGTGTATGCTGGTTATGTTTTTGGCACCAACTATAAAACCTTTTCCATTTGCTTATTTATGATTTTCTAGTAACAGGATTTGTTGCCTCCATTAGTACTAGCAGTACAACCTCAATAAACAGGTGCCTAAAAGGTATTAAGACCCCATCACTGACACAGTTATATGAAGTTGTTTGGTGTCAGGAAGTATCAAACATCCCTGCTCTTGTGAGAGTAAATTATATGTTAAGAAACTTGTGGTAACTGTCCATGGCCAATGGCCAATGCCAAAAGAAAGAAGGTAGAAAGTACAGTTGTGTACCTACCATAAATGTAGATGTTCAAGTGTATTCACTGTTGCAGTCATTACAGTTGGGTTATCCTGCTGGCAGGCTACCCGCAGTTGGCCTGAATTCCAAAGTCTAGGTCTGGGGTCGGTTGCTGTCGCCTCTTCCCTGACGTCAGTGTGCCAGGGTTATAAAAGATCCAGCCGACGCCATTTTCTTCAGTTTTTCTTGCCCCAGATGTCAGGTGCCCCTAAAATGGTAGGCTAGATTATGCCAATGAGCATGCATACACAAAAACAACTTTTCCTTCATCTACAAGCAAATACACCACATAGGTTGTATAGAGTAGATAAGTCCCAGCAAAGGAAAAAGGGGGTTGGTGGGACGGTAACCTGGACTGCAACAGTCAATACACTCGAACATCTACATTTATGGTAGGTATACAACTGTACTATGTTCATCGTGTTTTAATGTTGCAGTCATTACAATTGGGTTGAATCCCAAAGCAAAGGTTGGGAGGCTGGTGCTAAATAGGATTAGGAGAGGCTATAAGGCCCTGCAGAACTGCAGTGGCAAATCCTGCCCTGGATTTAGAGTAGAGAGGTAAATGATAGTGCTTTGTAAAAGTATGCACTGAACTCCAAGTTGCAGCCTCTAAGATATCTTTGGCTGGTACTCCTCTGAGGAAGGCTGCTGAAGTGGGCTGCTGCTCTGGGTGAATGTGGCCTAATGCCCTTAGGCACTGATTTGCCATGCTGTGAATAGCAGAAACGAATACAGTGACCTATCCACTTTGAAATAGTCTGCTTTTGAGATAGGCTTTCCTTGTGATCCTGCAGCATATGCCACTAGAAGTTGTTCAGTCTTTCTGAAAGCTTTGGTTCTGTCCAAGTAGAAGCATAGCTGCCTGTGAATGTCCAAAGAATGCATGATTCTCTCACCCTTATTCTGTGGGTTTGGATAGAAGGTAGACAAATTAATTGTTTGGTTAAGGGCCACACTGGGCACTACCTTAGGCATAAATGTAGGGTTTGTCCGCAGAGAAACCCTGTCAGGATGAACAATGATAAAAGGTTCCACAGCCATGACTGCCTGTAACTCTGAGACTCGTCTAGCAGAGGTTATTCCAAGGAGCAGAGCTGTTTTCCAGGATAGGAATTTAATATCAGCTGCAGAGGCTGGTTCAAACGGAGGCAGTGTGAGTTTTTCCAAGACATAGTTGAGGTCCCATGCAGGTATTGGTGCTCTCCTTGGAGGTCTTATGTTTTTGGCCCCTCTGAGGTACTGCCTTAGTAATGGATGAGAAAAAAATAGGTGGTTCTATATTGTAATGAGCTAAAATGGCAGAGGCATGAATTTTAATTGATGAAAAAGAAAGGCCTTTATCAAGCATCTCAGTTAAGTATTGCATAATCTGAGGAATATTTGGAACAATCGTGTCAAAACCTTGTGCCTGGTTCCAAGCACAGAATCTCTTCCATTTTTCTGCATAAGATTTTCTGGTGCTAGGCCTCCTGGCCTCCAAAATAACATCCATCACTGCTTTAGAGAGAGGTGTAACTTGAATGGCTACATTATCCGCCATGCTGCCAGGTTTAAGGTTCTGAGTTGGCTGTGCAGTATTTGACTGTCTTGTTGGGTCAATAAGTGAGGAATTTGAGGTAATGTCCATGCTGGGCATTGAGACAAGCTCTTTAGGATTGGGTACCAGTGCTGGTGGGGCCAGTCTGGGGCAATCAGTATCATTTTTGGTTTCTCTTGTCTGACCTTGAGGAGTACCTTGGGGAGGAGAGGCAGAGGAGGAAAAGCATATACTGTTAGGTGTTTCCAGCTGAAAGATAGAGCATCCACTTTCCATGCTTGCTTGTGATACGTCCTTGTGTAGAATCTCTGTAGTTGGTAGTTGTGAGGGGAGGCAAATAGGTTTATGTCCGGGCATCCCCAGTTCCTTGTTATCATGGTGAAGACTTGTGGATCCAGTTTCCACTTATGGGGATCCATTAGGTTTCTGCTTAATTCGTCTGCCAGAGTATTTGTCCTTCCTGGCAGGAATTGTGCTTGCAGATGTACTTGGTAAGTCAATGCTGTGTCCCACAAGTTCATGGCTAGTCTGCAGAGGGGGTAGGAATGTGTGCCTCCCTGCTTGTTTATGTACCACATAACTGTAGTATTGTCCGTCCTTATCAGTAGTTGTCCTGGATGAAGTAGATCCTTGAAGGCTGTCAGGGCATTCTGAACAGCTAGCATCTCTTTTTGATTGATATGTAGATGCATTTGACTTGCGGACCATGTGCCCTGAATACATCTTCCTGCCATATGGGCCCCCCAGGCATAATCTGATGCATCTGTTGTCAATGTCTGCCTGGCTGTGGATAAGGTGAATGGCTGTCCCATGTTGTGGTGACAGGCTTTTGCCCACCATCGAAACTCCTGTTGCAGGCAGGGAAAGTACAGTTGTGTACACTTACCATAAATGTAGATGTTCGAGTGTCTTCACTGTTGCAGTCATGACTGTAGGGTTCTCCCCTTCCGGCAGGCAGTCCTCGGTTGGCCAGAATCCCAAAATCTGGGTCCGGCGTCGGCTGTTCAGCCATGCTCCCTGACGTCAGAGCGTCAGGAGTACAAAGCTGACAGCCAACCCCATGTTCTCCAGTTTTTCTTGCCCCAGATGTCAGGAGTTCCAAAATGAGTAAGGTCCCATACCATTTGCAAATACACCTCAGAAGAAGGGAGAAAAAAGGAACCACACAAAAGAAAAAATAAGAGGGGACAGGAGGGAGGGAAACCCAGACTGCAACAGTGAAGACACTCGAACATCTACATTTATGGTAAGTGTACACAACTGTACTATGTTCATCGTGTTTCACTGTTGCAGTCATGACTGTAGGGTAGAATCCCAAAGCAGAATGAAAGGGAGGTGGTCAAAGTAGAGGGGGCGGCTATAAGGCCCTGCAAGACTGCAGAAGCAAAGCCTGCCCTAGACTTAGAGTAGAGAGGTAGATTGTAGTGCTTGGAAAAAGTATGCAGTGAACTCCAAGTTGCAGCTTCCAAAATGTCTTTGGCAGGAACTCCCCTGAGGAAGGCAGCTGAAGTGGCAGCAGCTCTGGTAGAGTGAGTCCTTATACTCCCTGGGATTTGCTTTCCATGGTGTGAATAGCAAAATCTGATTCCATGAGCAATCCATTTAGAAATGGTCTGTTTTGAAATGGCTTTACCTTGGGAACTTGAAGCATAAGAAACAAACAATTGCTCTGATTTCCTGATGTCCTTGGTTCTGTCCAGGTAAAAACATAGTTATCTGTGTACGTCCAAGGAATGTAAGATCCTTTCCCCTTTATTTTGAGGAGTGGGGAATAAAGTTGGCAAGTGAACAGTTTGATTTAAAGCCACTTTGGAAACCATCTTAGGCATGAAAGTAGGATTAGTCCTTAAAGACACCCTGTCTTGATGAAAAATAATATAAGGTTCTACAGCCATAAGACCTTGCAACTCTGAAACTCTCCTGGCAGAGGTCAGAGCTAACAGGATGGCTGTCTTCCAAGATAAAAACTTGATGTCAGATGTGGCAGCAGGCTCAAAAGGAGGTAAGGTGAGCTTTTCCAAAACATAGTTGAGATCCCAAGCAGGAATGGGAGGAGATCTAGGGGGCCTTAAGTTCTTAGCTCCTCTGAGAAACTATCTCATGAGCTGGTGGGAAAAGATTGGAGGGTCTGTATTATAATGAGCAGAAATAGCAGAGGCATGAATCTTTATGGAAGAGAAAGAGAGACCCTTATGTAAGAGGTCTGTCAGGTAAAGTAAAATCTGAGGAATGTTAGGAATAAGAGGATCAGAATCCTGAGCCTGCATCCAGGAACAACATTTTTTCCATTTTCCTGCATAAGATTTTCTAGTGCTAGGACGTCTGGCTTCTAAAATGACATCCATAACCTGCTTGGGTAGGAGAGAATGATTCAAAGACCCTGGATTAACCAGGCCGCCAGGCTGAGAGTTTTGACATGGGAGTGTAGAACCTGACCCTGGTGTTGGGACAGAAGGTTCGGAGTCTGTGGTAAAACCCAAGGGGGCTCCAGACAAAGGTTTTTCAGTGTTGGGTACCAAAACTGTCGAGGCCAATTTGGAGCCAGCAAGATTATCATCTTGGGCTTGTCCTGTTTGATCTTTAATAATACCCGTGGAAGAAGAGGAAGAGGCAGAAAGGCATATCCCGAGAGGTTTCTCCAACTGAATGATAGTGCATCCACTTTCCAAGCTTGTTCGTGGAAAGTCCTGGTGCAAAAAATCTGTAGTTGATGATTGAGGTGGGATGCAAAGAGGTCTATGTGAGGACATCCCCAGATTGCAGTAATCATCTTGAATATTTCAGTGTCCAGCATCCATTCGTGTGGGTCCGAAAGATTTCTGCTCAGACTGTCTGCCAGGAAGTTTTGCTTCCCTGGTAGAAACTGTGCTTGAAGGTCCAGATTGCAAGCTAGAGCTGTGTTCCAAAGATCCATGGCTAGTCTGCAAAGGGGATAGGAATGAGATCCCCCTTGCTTGTTTATGTACCACATAACTGTGGTGTTGTCTGTCCATATCAGTAGTTGTCCTGGTTGTAGAAGATTCCTGAAGGCCAATATAGCTTTCTGAACGGCTAACATTTCCTTTAAATTGATATGCAGGTGCTTCTGATCCTTTGTCCAAAGGCCCTGCAGACAGTTGCCCTGAAAATGGGCTCCCCATGCATAATCTGAGGCGTCCGTGGTCAGTATCTGAGTGGCAGGAGGCAGACAGAAGGGTTTTCCTTTGTTTAGAGTACATGCCTTGGACCACCAAAGGAATTCCTTTTGAAGACAAGGCAGGATGGAGATCAGTATTGTCTAAACTGTGGCAATGCTGAGACCATACACTTTTTAGGTACCACTGTATTTTTCTCATATGTAGTCTTGCATATGGTACGAGAAGGATGCAGGAGGCCATGTAACCCAAAGCCTGCAGGAATCTCCGTGCAGATAGCTGAGTTAAAGTTGCCAAGGTTTTGAAAGTCGAGGCCAGCTGCAATTGTTTTTCGTATGTCAGAAATGCCATCTGGGTTGTTGTGTTTAGAGAAGCGCCCAGAAAAATTATCTGTTGTGAGGGTGTCAAATTTGACTTTTCCCAGGAACTTGAGAAGATTCTGAACAAACTCTAGATGCTGGAGTAAGACATCCTTGCTGTCTGCCTGAATAAGACAGTCATCCAGATAAGGGTAAATTTGAATTCCCTTGAGTCTGCAATAAGCTACTACTGGAGCCAGGCATTTAGTGAAGACCCTGGGCGCAGTAGACAATCCAAAGGGCAGCGCAGAGAATTGATAGTGCCTTGATCCAGCCTTGAACCTGAGATATTTTCTGCGTTCCTGCCTGATGGGAATGTGTAAATATGCCTCCTTTAATTCCAAAGTTACCATCCATGCATTTTTGGTCAGCATTGGAAGTAGCTGCTGTAGAGTAAGCATCTTGAATTTTGGTATCTCTAGAAAAGTGTTCAAGACTGACAGATCCAGAATGGGTCTCCATGAATTTTGCTTCCTGGGGACTAGAAAGAGCCTTGAGTAAAAACCTTGCCCCATCTCTGAAAGTGGAACTAGTTCTATGGCTTTCATAGCCAAGAGAGCTTCCACCTGGTTTAAGGCCTCTGACCATTGATGTTTTGGAAGATCTGGCCATCCGCTTGGCCTTGGTAGGGTATGAAAATGGAATTTGTAACCTCTTGAAACTACATCCAGAACCCACTTGTCTTGGGTTATACGAGTCCAATTTAGGTGAAAAAGAGAAAGTTTTCCTCCGAGAGGGGCTTCCAGGAAAGAAATTCCTGCAGCCC
This sequence comes from Protopterus annectens, assembly GCF_019279795.1. NCBI lineage: Eukaryota > Metazoa > Chordata > Ceratodontiformes > Protopteridae > Protopterus > Protopterus annectens. The sequence goes on along the minus strand of NC_056741.1, from coordinate 330,087,575 downwards.
AACAGAGGGAGTCATTGAGTCTGTTTCCTATGAGCTTGCGACCTGTCCTCTCCTCCCCTAGGGGTGGAAGCAGTCCACTGTCTTGGTCTATAAGAAGCTTGTGTTTGAGGCCTTCCTCAGGAGCATCTGTATCTACCCCTCTGAGGCCTGTCTGAATTGGGAAAGGACCAATTTTTTGTAGGCCAATTCCTACTAAATCTGGGTGGCTGTACTTGTAAGAAATCTTTAACTGTTTGCATGGATTTTGCCTTGTCTTCCATCTTTTTAATCACTTCTTCAGCTTTAGATCCAAACAAAACATTATGCTGAACAGGAGCATCCAATAATTTAGCTTTTACTTGATCTGGCAAACTTTGTTCCTTTAACCATGCATGCCTTCTAATTACTGTGCCAGAGGCGGCAGCCCTACAAGAAGCCTCCAAGGCATCAAATCCACAGTGTAAACCATGCTTCCCAACTTGTTCAGTGGCATGCATTAAGTCATGTAGCTCCTTATCATCTGCACAGGCAGAAATGGAAGTTAGCTTTTGTTTTAGAACAGACAGCATATGATATGGTATTTCAGCATATGCAACTGACAGTTTAAAGCCCTAATAGATAAAGTAGCAGAAGTGTACACTTTTTTGCCCCATCTTTCTAAAGATCTGGAATCCTTCTCAGTGGGAATGGGGTTTTTAGCAGAAGCGGCCTTTACGCCCTTAGGACCCTGAGAAATGGTTTCAGGGTCAGCAGTAGGGTTCTTGTATAAAAAGTGGTGGGAATCAGAAACCCTATAGTATCTGTCTGGCTTAACAGGAGCTGGAGGAAAAGAATCAGGAGTTAAGTTAGCCTCCGAAAAAGCATCATCCACAATATCCAAAATAGGAGGAATAGCCAGGGGTCTATGTTGGGGAAGAAGAAGAAAATCCCTTAGTCTTTTCTTAGATTCTGAATACTCCTGTCCTTCCCAGTGGAATTGTTCCCTCATTTCCTGCAAAGTTTCCCCAAAAGAGAAATCCTCAGGGGGAGAAGCTGAAGGAATGGATTCCTCAGCATCAGAATCCTCATAAGGAGGGAAAGAATATTCCTGGTCAGAAGAAGAAACTGAAGAAACAGAAGCCTGATCAGAGGAGTCATAATAAACTTCCTGCCTTGGCCTTTTATCTGGAGGGGGATGTGAACCCCTAATCATAGTAAGTAAGTCCTCCACCATCTTAAGTAACTGTTTCTGAGACTTGGGAGCCAGATCAGAAGAGGCCTGGGCTGCAGTCTTTGATTTGGAAGGAGTCTTTGCCTTTGTTAGAAGCTGAGTAGGCCTGAAAACCCCTTCGGAAGCCGGTACCTGCACAGCGGCTCCGGACCCATCCAAAGGAGCATTGTCCGAAGGTCCTGCAACAGAAATATTCAAAGGCCTAGTTGGCTCCTCGTGGGAGTCCGTTTCGGCTATCGGTTCCGAAATGGCCAAAGACAGGGGCTGCAAAAGCGCCTCACTGATGACGGCCGAACCTGAAGCTGGCTCTGCTTGTGCGATATCGTCTGATTTGGACCTCAGAGGCCTGTCTTTGTCCTTGCATCGTTTGTGAATTCCGGTAGCTGGAACCGTATCCGACGACATTTTGTAATTAAAACGCCTACCGAAGTAATGAAATGCAAAATCGCACCTTCGTTTAATAGTACGTTGATTGAATCTAGCACAAAACCAACAACTAGCTACGTCGTGGTCAGGGCCCAAGCAAGGAATACAGTAAGAATGAAAATCCTTATGAGGTATTTGCTTCCCACATGAAATACAATTATTAACTTTACTGGAGCAAGAAAAAAATTTCCCCAACGGGGTACTTAGCTTTGAGTAGGAGAAGAAAGTCTTCGGACTGAAGTTTGTTTAGAAAAAATTGTCAGGAGTCAGCCGACCGGCACTTGCGAACTGCTATCACCGCACGGCAAGAAAGACTGGGGAACATGGCGTCGGCTGTTAGCTTTGTACTCCTGGCGCTCTGACGTCAGGGAGCATGGCTGAACAGCCGATGCCGGACCCAGACTTTGGGATTCTGGCTGACCGAGGACTGCCTGCCGGCAGGGCAGAACCCTACAGTCATGACTGCAATAGTGAAACACGATGAACATTGAGGGTAATTATTGTTTCCAGGCTGTGGCAATGTTGAGTCCAAACACTTTTTAGATGCAATTGAAGTTTCCTCATATCCAGTCTTGCATATGGAATTAGCAGAATGCAGGATACCATGAAGCCCAAAGCCTGCAGAATTTTTCTTGCAGATAACTGGGTCTTTATTACCAACATTTTGAAATGTCTGTGTTTGTCTGGAGTGAGATAAGCCATCTGGGCAGTTGTATTTAAGCTTGCATCCAGGAATATTATCTCTTGAGAGGGTACGAGTTTTGATTTCTTTTCGTTTACTGTGTACCCTAGACCTGTTAGTACTCTTTTTACAAACGCCAGATGCTGTAGTAAAATGTCCTTGTTCTCTGCTTGAATAAGGCAGTCGTCCAAGTAAGGATATATTTCTATTCCTCTTTGTCAGCAAAATGCAATCACTGGTGCCAGGCATTTTGTGAAGACCCTGGGCGCAATAGATGAGCCAAAGGGCAGTGCAGAGAATTGGTAATGCATTGATTCAGCTATAAATCTGAGGTATCTTCTGCATGATTGTCTGATTGGGACATGCAGGTATGCCGCTTTTAGGTCTAAAGTCACAAGCCAAGCCCTCTTGCCCAGCATGGGCAGAAGCTGCTGCAGAGTTAACATTTTGAATTTTGGAATATCCAGGAATGTGTCTAGGATAGACAGGTCCAGTATTGGTCTCCAGGCTTTGTCTTTTCTGGGCACCAAGAATAGCCTTGAGTAGAATCCTAGTCCCTGCTCTTGCTGTGGTACTAACTGAATAGCTCTTATGTCCATGAGGGATGAAACTTGTTTTTGTGCCTCTGCCCACTGACTGCGTGGCAGGTCTGGCATACCGTTTGGCCTTGGCAGGGTCTGAAAGTGGAACCTGTAACCTTGTGATACTATATTTAGGACCCATTTGTCTTGGGTGATGATGTGCCAATTTTGTGAAAAAAGTGATGGTTTTTCCCCCAAAGGGGCTGCCAGAAGATAAGTGCTTGGTGCTGGCAGGGGAAAGTCATTGAGACTGTTTCCTGTATGGCTGTGATTTTTCCTCTCTACTTTTGGAGGTATAAGCACCCCATTGTTTAGGCCTGTATGAGCCTTGGGGCTGTGATCTGCCTCTGGGGCATCTGTATCTGCCTCTTTGTGGCCTGTCTGACACTGGAAAGGACCAATTCTTTGTAGGCCAGTTCCTGCTAAATCTGGGAGGCTGTACCTGCAAGAAATCCTTGACTGTTTGCCTAGATTTAGCTTTGTCCTCCATTTTCTTCAACACCTCTTCTGCTTTAACACCAAACAAAGTATCATGCTGTAATGGAGCATCTAATAGTTTTGCTTTAACATGATCAGGCAGATTCTGTTCTTTTAACCAAGCATGCCTCCTAATGACAGAACCCGTGAAAGCGGCCCTGCAGGAGGCCTCTAGAGAATCAAAACCACATTGCAAAGTATGCTTTCCTACTTGTTCAGCTGCATGCAATAAATCCTGGATTTCTTTGTTTTCTGCACATTCTGAATTTGTTAACATTTTCTGTTTAAGCAGTGACATAAGATATTGCTGATATTTAAGCATATGAAATTGGCAATTTAAAGCTCTTACAGCCAAGGTAGCAGAAGTATAAATCTTTTTACCCCATCTGTCCAGGGCTCTGGAATCCCTATCAGAGGGGATGGGGTTCTTTGCAGTGGAAGCCTTGACCCCTTTGGGACCCTGAGAGATGGTTTCGGGGTCAGCAGCAGGGTTTTTATAAAGACATTTATGTGAATCAGGAACCCTATAGTATCTGTCTGGCTTAACTGGGGCTGGTGGTAAATAGTCTGGAGATAGACTGGACTCTGAAAATACATCATCTACAATATCTAAAACAGGTGGGATAGCAAGGGGCCTGTGCTGGGGCAATAAAAGGAAGTCTCTGAGCCTTTTCTTGGATTCTGAATAATCTTGGCTCTCCCAGTAGAAATGCTCCCTCATAGCATGCAGTGTCTCCCCAAAAGCATAATCCTCAGGAGGAGAGGCTGAAGGGATAGATTCTTCAGCATCAGAATCCTCACAGGGAGGAATAGAATATTCCTGTTCAGAGAAGGAATCAGAGGAAATGGAAACCTGGTCTGAAGATTCATATTCTATCTCTTGCCTAGGCCTCTTATCAGGAGGGGGATGGGAACCCCTGATCAAAGTAATTAGGTCTTCAGCCATTTTAAGCATCTATTTTTTAGGCATGGTGGCCTGTCCAGGTGAATGCTGTACTTGTTTCTTTGTCTTTAGAGCTGCTTTAGTCTTTGTCTTTACAGCTGAAGAAGGTTTCATATATAACTGTGTAGGCCTGAAAACACCCTCAGAAGCTGATGCCTGCTCAGTGGCTCCGGACCCATCTGAGAGAATAGTTTCCGAGTGTCCAATACCTTGAGTTTCCAGCGGCCTAGTCGGCTCCACGTGGGAGTCGGAAGCAGCCTGTGGGTCTGAGGTAGCAGGCATCAGGGGCTGCAAAAGCACCTCACTGAGAACCGGCGAACCCGGAGACAGGCCTAGCAGAAGCCTCGTCGTCGGTTTTGGATTTCAGATGCCTGTCCTTTTCTTTTTCCTTGTGCTTTTTATAAACTCCGGTAGTCAGCTGTTCCGACGGCATTATATAACTGAATCTTCTGCCAAAGTAATGGAATGCAAAATCGTACCGACGCTTAATAGTGTGTTGGTTAAATCTAGCACAAACCCGACAACTAGCAACGTTGTGGTCAGGGCCTAGGCAAGGAATACAGTAAGAATGAAAATCCTTATGAGGCATTTGCTTCCCACAAGAAATACAATTATTAACTTTTTCTGACATCGGTCTGGAGCAAGAAAAAAGTTTCCCCAACGGGGTACTTAGCTTTAATGAAGACTTTGGTTCTGAAATTCGAATTTGAAAATGTCAGGAGTCGGCCGACCGGCACTTGCGAACTGCTTTTGCTTCGGGCACCGCACAGCAAGAAAGACCGAAGAAAATAGCGTCGGCTGCATCTTTTATACCCCTGGCGCACTGACGTCAGGGAGGAGGCGACAGCAACCGACGTCGGACCTAGACTTTGGAATTCAGGCTGACTGCGGGTAGCCTGCCAGCAGGATATCCCAATTGTAATGACTGCAACAGTGAAACACAATGAACATCCACTGCTGCCTAGGCCAAGAGGGAATCACAAAAATGGTAACCTGGACATCAGTGGAAAGGGTGAAAAAACATACAAAAACATTCCTGTCCAAGGAAAAGAAAATGAACCAGTCTTTTGGGACTTCTTGCATGGAGTGCTGGAGCAGAATTTTGCAACTAATTGTTCGGACAGGAGGAAAAAACGTCTATTCAGGAACTCATCATAGATGGATCAAATCTTGGAAGACTCCCTGATCTACTTTTTGTTTGTCTGCTACACAATTTTGCTCTGAAAGAATGTAGGATGCCTGAATAGTGAGACTGTACTTTAAAGCTATATCATATGCTAACATGGCTAGTCTGCAAAGGGGTACTATCAGGCTTCCCATTGCTTGCTTATGTACCATATCACTGTGGTGTTGTCTGTAACAACTTGAAGTGGGGACCACAGGTGACTCAGAGAGCTGAGTGCCTTGATAAGGGTAAGCATTACTTTTACATTTATGTGCTATTGTCTGTTTTTGTTGTCCCAGATACTCTGCACTTTTATTCCCCTTGATACTGCTCCCCAAGCAAAGTCTGAAACATCTGTGCATAAGTGACTGCTTAGGAGCAAGAGGGGAGAAGAACAGACCTAGATTCAGGAAAATCTGACAACTCCACCAACTGATTTCTCTTCTCACAAACCCGTAACTGAAATCTGAAAAGATAATGGGTGTTGGAACTAGGACCAAAGAGGTTTCAGAAACTATTGTACCTTTCTCAGGTGGAGTTTTACCAGAGGAATAATGAGAATCATAGACGTCATGAAACCAACAATCCTGAGATATTCCCTTCAGTAACCAAAGCCTAAGTGGAAAACTCCTGAAATAGATCTCAATATACATCAATGTTGTTCTTTCTTGTGGAAGAATTATTTTTTTTATTGAGTTGTCTAGCAGACACCCCAGGAACACAATCCTGTGTGATGGAGTCAAAAAAACTTTTCAATGTTCTCTTACAATCTCCGCCTGTATAGGAGATCTCTCACCCAAGTGAATGATTCCTGACACTCTCAAAAAAATTCTGCAAAGATAAGCAAGTCATCTAAATATGGGAAAATGTGGACATCCTGTAGCATGCAATGAGCTGTAATACTTTTGGATAAGTGGATAGTCCAGAGGGTAAGGCAGAGAACTGATACTGTGACCCAGACACATAAAACCTTAAGTGTCTGAAGTCTGGATAAACAGGAATTGTGCTAAGCATCTTTTATATCCAAGGTTACCAAAAAACTCAAATGAGGAAGAAGGGACAACAGGTTTAGAAGTGAAAGCATTCTGAATTTGGAAACGATCACATACTGGTTTAGGAAAGAAATGTCCAAAAATGGTCTCTAGGCATTTTTCTTTTTTTTTTTTTTGGCAACAGAAACATTCTTGGATAAAAACCTTTTCTGGAAAGGGAAGGAGGAACTGTTTCTACTACCCTTGAGACAGTATTTGTAAGACAAGGATTTGGACTGGTGAATATGGAATCATTTCCCTTGGAAGGAGGAATTTCTTCCCACTGCCATATGTAACCTTGCTGAATCAATCTCAGAGTGCATTTGTCTGAAACAATCTGTTGCAAAAGATAGAAAAAGAGATTCAGTCTTACCAAAACAGATAAGGGACTTCTTGGGTGGGGGTACAAGATCCCCCCTATACAGTCATTCTACCTTAATTGACTGTTCTTTGTTCTCGGGGCATACCTCTCAACCTATTAGTTCAAGAAATCTGGACAAAGCCTATTGGGGGAACAAAAGGCTTAAAATAGGAACAGATTTTAAACATTACTCTTCTAAACTTAGAAAGATATTAGAAATAACAGGATTTGTGTTAGTATGCATTTTCCAACGGATATGAAGCCTGAAACTCAAAGACATGTCATTATTTAGTGATTTCAATCTTCAATGATTTGCCAGAAAACCATAATTTTTTATGAGGAACAGACTAAAAATATGAGACGAAAATCTGACAGTTGACAGCTATGCGGGGGGGTTCCTGCTCTCTTTTTGGAATTTTCTTGCTATTGTTTTTTTTAAAGTCTGCTTATAGCATTTTGTTGAGAGTGTTTATTTTACTTCTTGCCAAAAACTGGACAAGGGAACAGAAAATCCCTTGGAATATTTGGAGAAGGATGCCTGAAAAATCTGAGATTCCCTGTATTAACTTACCTTTCTCATCACATTTTTTGTTAACATCTGCAGCACAGGGTTCAAAAACTAAGTCTCTGTCCGAAGAAGAATTTAAAATCACATTTTTTACATATTCTGGGAGGTATGGAAGAATGCAGCCAGGCAAACCTCCTTAACAAATTATCATTGACAACAGCCCTGGATGCAGTATCTACAGAGTCATACATACACTTTAAACAATGAATGTGACCTGAGAAATTGGAGAAACTAAACCATACAAAGTAGATTTGTCCTCGCAGGAGGGAAATTTAGATAAAATATTTCTCATAATTTTAAAATTAGTCAGAATAAACTTTTAACATATGAGCCTGACAATTCAAAATTTTAAAAGTTAAAGTTGCAGAAGCATACACTTTTTTCACAAACTTATCAATTGTTCTACCATCCTTGTCAGAAGGGGAAGATTGAATTAACAAAATGTTTGCCTGCAGCTGGACTAAATAAAGCTATAACTGGGTCAGACTTGGGATGAGTGTATACACATCTGAAAGATGGAGGAACTTTGTATATTCTATTTGCATTCTTAGGTGCAGCAGGTTGACCATCAGGGAAACCACAGGCTGTGACAAACACACACTACAGTGCTGACAGCACTGGGGGGATGGGAAGAGGTTTTGGGGATTAGCTGTAGAAAAAAAACACACTGAACAATTGGAGAAACAGTCTCCATCCACTTTTGCTGTGTTCCTAGTACTTCGGCATCAAGCCTTCCAGGGAATAATCATGCATAAGAATTGTGTACTTTATATACATTTCACTACATTCATTATTCAATTCAATTATACAATAATTGATCAATTATTCAGTGAGTCAAGAAAATTAAAATCTAAAGTGCATCCTAAGCAGTAAAGTCCTTCAGAAACATTGTGCATCAAAACATATAAAGTGCAAACCCTTACATTCCTGTTGCATTTAACATTATAATTTAAGAAGTTAATACAAAAGCACTTATGCATCTCTAGATTAACAAATACTAAGACATTTTGTCCTACAATGGTTGATCAATTAATCAATGAGTCAAGAAAATTTAAATCTAAAGTGCATCCTGAGCAATTAAAATGCTTCAGAAACATTTAAAGTGCATCAAAAAACTTTTAAAATGCAAGTTCATACAAAAGCACTTATACATCTCTAGATTAACAAATACTAAAACATTTTGCCCTACAATAATTGACCAATTAGTCAGTGAGTCAAGAAAACTGAAATCTAAAGTGCCTCCTGAGAAATTAAAGTGCTTCAGAAATATTTAAAATGCCACCCCTTACATTCCTATTGCATTTAACTTAATTTGAGAAGTTCATGCCAATGCACCTATACATCTTTAGATAAACAAATGCTTAAATATTTAAATATTTTACCCTATACATATAAATCATTCATCCTATATGTCTATGCATTTATAAAATAATACATACTGAAACATTTCATCCTATACATGTGAATCTAACTCCATATTAAGCCCATAGGGCCACAAAGTTCCAAAATTAATAATATATCTGCTTTCCATCCTTAATAAAATGTGCCCATAATCCATGGCTTGTACTGCATAAGGTTTATTTAAAGCAGAAAAAAATAAACTGCTAACGTTACCATTGTGAACAGCGTGGAAATGCTGGGCCACAGGATTATTAAGCCTAACATGCCTCACGTCCCCCAAATGCCCCATAATTCTTCTTTTCATCATTCTTCTGATATGGCATATATACCACTTTACAGGTAGACAATCGCATCCAATGGCATAAACAACCCCAGTGGTACTGCAATTGTAAGATCCAAGGGCAATGAACTTCTTTCCATTAATCAAAGTATCTGAAATGTTCTTGACTTTGTCACACACCTTGCACCTTCCACATCTAAAGGTGCCTACTGTGAAAGAACCAGTTTCCATCCTACTTACCCTACTGTTCAATAATTCCTTCAGGTTGTGAAATCTACTATGAGAAAAAACAACCCTGCCCTTGAAAATGTTGCCCACTTCCTCATCCTGCTGTATAATAGGCCAAAAGCTGTGCACTAACGTCTTCAATGTAGCTGATAAAGGGGAAATTTGTTAACAAAAAATATATCATCCTTGCCCACTTTATGATAATCTCCACGCCCATGATATATTGCATGACTCCATACTCGCCGACCAGCCATTTGCTTTCTCACTTTTTCCTCAGCCCTATTTAACACCTGACTAGAATACCCTCTCTTCGCCAACTTGCATCTAACAATGTTAAATTCCCCATCCAATGTGGTTCTGTCATGAACACTGCCACTAATGCGCTTGAATTCTCCATAAGGGAGAGAATCAAGTAAATGTTCTGGATGCAGGCTGTCTGCACTCAAAAATTATTAGCTGCTGTTTCCTTATAAAATGGTTGAAAAGACACTAGCTTGTCTTTATCCACAAAGAACTCCAAATCTAGAAACTGTATCTTATTTCTATGAGTTTGATAGGATACTGTGATGCCATACTGATTCTGATTTAGTTCCACCATGAACTGTTCAAAAAGACTAATCTCCCCTCTACACTTCTACATATAAAAAACAAATCATCAATATAGCCTTTGAAAACTAAAACATTTTCCAAAAAAATATGTATCCCTATAAACACAGCTCTCCTCAAAAAACCCCATAAAAATGATGGCATAAGATGGGGCAAAAGATGTCCCCATAGCAGTTCCTGTTCTCTGTAGAAAAAAAATTGTCCTCAAAACTAAATACATTGTGTGTCAGTGCAAACTCCAATAGCTGTAAAATATAACTTGTTCTGGGACCTTCCCCAATAGTCTGGATATTGCTTCCAGACCCCATGATGAGAAATATTGCTATACAAGGACTTAACATCAACAGTTGCCCAGAAAAAACCCTCTTGCCAATCAGTACCTCCCAAAGTGTCTGTGAGCTCTTTACCATTTCTTATGTGTGAAGGGACCCGCTTCAAATGCTCTTTCAACTATGCATCCAGAAAAATACCAATATTCTGGAGATATCCCCCCACCCCTGACACTATGGGTCTCCCAGTGGGATTTGTTAAGTCCTTGTGTACCTTGGGAATGGCATAAAACTTAGCCATTCTAGGATATTTTACATGTAACATTTTGACATCAGTGGTGGAAAAAAATCCCAGTCTCTCTCCCTTTTCAATTCCAGCAACAAGTCATTATATGCATCCAGATCATTTGACTGCACCTGTTCATAAACACCAACTTCCTGCAACAATTCCTTCACCATATTGTTGTATTTCACTCTAGACATAATTCCCAATTACCCCCCCTTATCTGCCTGTGTAAAAACATAATCTTTATTCAAACTTCTTAACTGCCTTAATGCATTCTGTTCATGCTTTTTCAAGTTATCCAAGTTTGGGCGGCACAGTGGTGCAGCGGTTAACATTGTCGCCTCACAACAAGAGGTTCTCCGGTTCGATTCTCGGCTGAGGTGCCTTCTGTGTGGAGTTTGCATGTTCTCCCTGTGTTCACGTGGGTTTTCTCCGGGTACTCCGGTTTCCTCCCACATTCCAAAGACATGCATCTGGAACATTTCTCCCCGGGCCTCCGCTGAAAACAGGCTCTGTGTAACCTAGTCGGACTTTCCCGGTCAACAAATGATAAATAAATACATACATTATGGGGCTTATAACTGTCATAAAACTTTGTATATTCAACTTGCAACTGTTTGTATAACACCTTCTCAAAATTTATTATGGCTGAGACAGTTCTAGGCAGATAAAAGTGCTAATATAAGGAACCTTAGGAATACTAAATTTTCCACAGCCATTGTAATATGAAAAACCATCCCCAACACAGTCCCTATTACTTTCAAGCTCTTGTTCATAAGCAAAAATATCCACTAACTCATTTTCATGCAGTGACAAATGTAGCAATGGTTGCTCATCCTCATCAATGCTACACATTATATTACTATTTGCATTTTCTAAATTTGTTTTAGAAAAAAAATGCCTTTAAATGTAGTTTGTGACAAAAAGCACATATTTCTAACATTATGTCTGCCAAGGCTCGAAAATATGTTGGCACAAATTTTATTCCTTTCAAAAGTAAACTGTACATGTTATCATCTAACTGCAAATCTGACAGATTAATATTTTATTTATTTATTTATTTCCAGTTTGATGACCGGGGAGGTCCACTGGGCTCAGGGAGCCCGTTTTCAGTGGAGGCCCGGGGAGAAAAGCTCCGCATTACATAGTTTAGGTACAAATACAATCATAGTAAATTATAGTAAGGACGACACAATTACAATTTCATTTCATGCTAGAGAACAGGAATAAATTCTTTGGTTACATAGTATCGAAATATTTAGGATGGCAGTAGTAACTTAATTGAGAGGGAGGATAAAGACTTGGAAGGAAAAGAGAGAAAAAAAGGTGGGACGAGTTATTTATAATATGTACAATTATGTTATTTACATATATGTTAGGTTAGCTTGTATGTTATTTACGATATGTACATATATGTTAGGTTAGCTTGGACTCAGAGTTAGTCAGGGGTTTAAGGGGTGGATTGATTATTAGGCTAGGTGGGGAGAGTGCAGATGCATTTTCTGTTACAGGAAAGGTAGGAATGTAGCAGAGTTTTAGAATCTCTGATGGGATGGGAGGATGGCAGAATGGTTAAGGTGTTTACCTTGCAGACCCAAGGTGCAGGGTTTGATTCTTACATGGGGTAATTGGCTAGGCTTAAAATGGCCCACAAGGGCAATTAGCCTAGTACTAATCTACTACTACTACTACTACTACTGTAAAAACTGTAGTTTGCTCTTGTTTTAACATTTCACTTTGACTCACTGAATGTGAACTATTTACATTACACAAGACATACCTGTTATTATGCTCCTCATTACATGTGACAACAACATCATTAGTAATGTTAAGTCCAAAATGTCCAATTCTCTAATTTTCTTAATTTCTTCCCGTTCTGCCACCTCTGGTTGCGCTTGCTTTTCGATTGCTGTGGGCTCACTCTCTGACCACTGCTCTGCTTGCCCTGCTGGACACCTCCTTAACTCAATTCCTCAAATGAAACACTTTTCCTGCTGTTGATGCTGCTGCTTGCTTCTGTGGATGAAAAGGATGACTCTCGTGAACTCTGAGACCTCATAGCCGTATTTTTTAAGGAGGACCTGCTCTGCCTAGGTTTTCTCTGCCACTGAAAGATGAGGTTGTTCCTATAATCACGATCATCCCTGTCCAGTTTACTGCGTTTCCTTTCACGTATTTCAGCCTCAGTTTTGCCCACTCTCACATGAACGTCCTTCATGTTATTATTAAATATGGCAGTTGTAGTTTCCCCCTTAAGCTCGTTCTGCAGCTCCAAATTTTAATTTCTTACTTGTTCATGCAATCTATTGTTACATTTGACAACTACTTTAAGCCATCCTAAAGTACAGTGTAACGAGATATTCTTCCACTCCTCAAATAAATCAGCTTCAGAAAATTCAGAAGCTGGAAGTGTGTCCACCCTTAAACCCCGAGGGGTTAAATTCAAGCTGATATATTTCTCCAGCAACCGGGTATCATAATATAAAGACACCTCCTTTACAAGCAAACGTTCTAGTCTCTCATACCTGGTTGCCTGCTGGTCTCCTAGTCCATTACAAGACCACAAATCGGAAGCAGTCACCTTCTCATCCCTTTCTCTCCACATTTCTGTACAGAAAAGAAAGGTAGTTACTGAACTGGACATGGAATTGGATGTCTCCACCAACCAAAGCTCCAGTAACTGACATACTGTCAGAAAACCCCAAAAACACCACTCCACGAAACAGCTCACCAAAAAAAGAAAATAAATACACTGAACAACTGGAGAAACGGTCCCCATCCACTTTTACTGTGTTCCTAGTACTTCGACATCAAGTCTTGGGGATTAGTTGTAACATTTTACTGTATTTTTTGAGGAGCTGAGAAACCTCAGAAAACTGGAAGAAGGAGATTCAGACAAATTGCTCTTCTCTGAGCCTGACTTAAAAATCAGAGGAGAAAAAACTGTAACTGTCCCATCACATTCCTCTCCAGATTCAACGTCTTCATTCTCTTTAGGAAAAGTGGAATCCCTTTTTCTTTTACCAGAAGCCACCTGATAAGAAGGGTCCGTGCAAGACCCTGCACCAGACTTAATAAAGTACTCCTGTCCAGTAAAACTAGTACAAGAGAAGATACACTTTTAGTTTTTTGTTTCTTTTTGACAGGAACATTGGGGCAAACAGGATTGTTAACGGCAGCGACAGCTTCGCCAAGGATGGGCACAACATTCTGGATAAGAGGGGCACCTTCCCTGCCTCTTCTACCAAAACCAACAAGAGTGAGTGATCCCACTGAGGGGATCCCAAAAGCCACGAAGGACGTGGCTATCCCCCCGGTCCATAGGGGCCGTATGGCAACACCAGGGGGATGTGGGGAAAAAGATGAGCATTCTGAAAAAACAGCTTTGCCCACAGCAGAGACGCCCACCTGCAGCTGAAGTAAACTGCTAGCCTGCTGTGGTGCCAAAGGTTGCTTACTTAACTTTTTCATTTTGTTACTGAAAGATGGACCAACACTGAGACTGGTGGTCTGTTCCATGGTCATGCCAAAAATGGTGCTTCTTTCCCAAGGAATCTAAACAGCACAAGATGGTAAAATTTAAAACATAGTAAAAATGAACTTTTCTCAGTAAAAAGCACTCTAATACTTTAACAGCCCCCAAAAGTATTTTAAACACAGTTTTTCTGCAGAAAGCAGAAAAAAAAAACAGTTTTAGAATGTTTAAACTAAGTTTTTAAACTGTCAGAAACAAAAGTGCACCACAGTTTAAAAGTTCAGTAAAATCATGTGACAGTCAATAAAACACATATTCCAAGCTTAAAATATAATTTCCTTAACAGGAAAGTAAGTTTAAACATTACAAATAATACGTGAAAGATTTTCCGGAATTTATCTGCCCAGCAATGGAACAGTACAAGCTGATCATAGATCCTCGAATGTCCACAGAGGAGAATTCTCTGCAGAAAAACTTTGGAGGACTTCGCACCTAAAGCTGTCTTTCAATCAGTTCAGCTCAAGCTTACAGTTTTGGACATATGCAAGGTACCCTAAAGCTTTGGAAATTGTCCAGCTGTTATATTTTATGCAGGATACAACCCATACAGCTTAGGCTACTTCAGCAGTGATCAATATCATGAACATATGATGGTTCTCTCACACAGACGATAAAGCCTTGACTATGATATAGATAATGTAGGACCAATTAGTAGCTCCATTACTGGAGAAGCTGCTGAGTTGAAGGAAATTGAAATGATGAGGTGTAAGCTTAACTGCTTCGCTAAAGGTGTGTGTGTGTGTGTGTGTGTGTGTGTGTGTGTGTGTGTGTGTGTGTGTGTGTGTGTGTGTGATTGTGTCTGAGTGGCGGCATTCCTGAAAATTACAATTCCCAATAGAGACCAAGAAAGTTACAATTCCCAGTAGAGACAAGGATCACTGTGAGAGGCAGCTGCCAGTTTAACTAGTAGAGCAAAGTGTTTGAGGAGTATATTCCCTGGGGACACATCCACAGGACATCCTCAGGCAAGGTGTAACTCTGTGTGTTGAAGGAATGCTAAGGCTCAAATTCCCAAAGCAGTGCAAGTAACCAGCAGGCCACAGTAGGATGGCCAATGCACATCCACTCACGTCAACAACTGCAGGAGCATTCAAAATCGACAGAGATGAAAGGCTAACTCTCCCTCTCTCTCTCATTCTCTCTGGACAGATATGGCACACCAGTAGATGGTTCATGCCTGGACTACACCCCCAATATGCAGTGGCCATTGGCAGGATGGAGCAATGGATGTCACTGATTCATATATATATTCTAAGGCAACTGAGTCTCATAACCATTCATACCTTTCCAGTACCCTCTCACAGACAACAGCTCCATTCTCCAGGATGGCTATACTAGTCAATCCCAAAATAAATATTTGTACACCTAATCTAATCTAATTTAGTAATTTATGTTTAAAGGAAAATAGTGATCACACTGCTTAACATGTACGGGACGGTTATTCCAGATATTTATGGTCACTGACTTATAACCCTCTCTCTCCACTATGTTATATTGATCTGCTCTTGAAGATTTAGGTGGAGAAACTGGACTTGTGGAGAAACAGCAGGTCCAGAATGATTGGGTCGTTATAGAAGCAGTACATGAGGCAGAGACCTTCCCTCAAAAGTCTATAATATACTGCATAAAGGGAGAGCTTTCTGTCTCTTTTGGTAGATGAGGGACTTTAAGCCAATGATCTTTCTGGAAAGGAACCATTGGGGGCTTTGTAATTGTTTGCTATGTCTACAAAGACACATCATAAAGGGGGCAGGCATTGCACTCGATAATTTGCCTAACCATTGTGGAATATAAACAAAGGGTATGTACTCACCATGACAATGCATCTGTGTTGTCTGTTTTCATCCTTCCTCAACTGATGGGTTTCAGATCTGACCTCGATTTGACTTTGGCAAGTTCAGTAGACTTTGGCTCTGTAACTCGAGCTCTTCCTCTTCCTCATAATTCTCTCCTTTGCCTGAATTACCTTAGATCGAGTTTGCCCCCCAGCCAACCTATCATTTTGTACCAAAACAAGATACTCAGTAAAAAACATACTCCAATTTAAATCACATTTCAGGCAAAAAGAAGAGAGAGGAGGAATGCAGATCATTCAGCAGAGCAGGAGGGAATTACTCCTCAATGCATACAAGGAGCCCAAATGATAAACTTCCAAAGCAGGAAGTGGGTTGGAGGGTGGGAAATTGAGGAAGGATGAAAAGACAACACAGATACATTATTATGGTGAGTACATAACTTTTATATCGGATATTGTCTTTTTCATCTGTTCCTCAACCGATGGGACAGAGTCCCCAGCTAGAGAAAACTCTGGGTGTTCCTCAAGGAAGGATATTCTGGAGTACAGGAGAACCAAATGCAGCCTTACTCCTAGATAAGATATCCAATCTGTAATGAGCAATGACGACATGAGCAGTAGACCAAGTAGCAGCTGCATAAATATCATCTATGGAAGCTCTAGACCAGAAGGCAAACGATGTAGCCATAGATCTGGTGGAATGAACATTAGGAGGTTTACGTAATGTCAACCCTTTGGTTTTATAAACAAAAGAAATGCAATCAATGAGCTATCTGGATAAAATTACTTTTGAAACTGCCTTACCTAATCTAGCCTTAGAAAAGGCAACAAACAATTGCTCTGATTTCATGTAATTTTCAGTTCAATGGAGATAGAAGCTAAGCTGTCTATGTACATCCAACACATGCAGCACGTACTCTCCCTTGTTGGAAAGTTTGGAAATAAAACAGGTAGGTTAAGGGACTGATTTATAGTTGTCTCTGATGCCACCTTAAGTAGAAAAGAAGGGTTAGTCCGAAGGGACACCCTATCCTTGTGAAAAAACAAATATGGCAGCTGGGAAGAGAGCATCTAGAGCTCTGGTACTCATCTAGCCGATGCAACTGCAACCAGAAAAATGTTTTTTCTTTAAGTCCACCTTGGCAGAAGGCTCAAAGCAGGTCTGAGTCAAAGCCCAAAAAAGTACTGTTAAATCCCACAGTGGAGCCGGGTCCTTAATAGGGGGTTGAAGTAAAAAGATGCCTTTGAGAAAGGCCTTACATAATCTCGGTGAAGCCAATGAAGAATGGTTTTCGCCTATGTGAAAATTAGAAATGGCAGAAAGTTGGACCTTAATTGTAGCATAACTAGCTCCACTACTGGAAAAGGGAAGCACGAAAGTCAAGAACAGCTTGAATAGATGCTAAAAATGGATCTAGTTACCTCCAGAGAGCCCAAATGGAAAATCTTTTCAATTTGCTCTTATAAATCTTTCTAGTAAAATCTTTTTGAGAAGAAGTAGGGATATGACAAACCTGGGAAGAGACTGCCTAGCCATCACTGGAAGTGCAGAAACCATGTGCTCAGCTTGAGTGCCTGAATATCTGGATGAAGTATCCTGGATGGGTGAGACAGACGGTCCTGAGAAGGGTCCAACACCCAGGGAAGGTGAACTAGATGAGGCCACAGGTAGGGGAAATGAGGATTGCTTTGCTTTATCATGAAATGCTTTCTGAAGAAACTTGGGACTGAGAGGAGTTGGGCGGCGAAAGGCATAAAGGAGACCGGATGGCCAACTGTGACTCAGAGAGTCTCTCGGTGACTCCATTCTGGAGGGATCAGGACAAAGTACTTGGTGCACTTGAAACTGAGGGGGGGGGGAGCAAAAAGGTTCCAGCATGGCTTGTCCCATTGGCAAAATACCCTTTTTGCCACTAATGGATTGAAAGACCACTTGTGAGGAAGAGGGGGCCTACTCAGTTTGTCTGCAAGCACGTTGAACTAAAAACAGCCTGAAGAGACTGCTCACTGTCACACTTTCACAGGTTCTTGACATGGGGTAGGATCAGGTTCCCCCCAGTTTGTTGATGTACCACACCAGTGATATGTTGTTTGTCTGGAGAGTAACCATCCCTACAGGGAGAACATCTTGATGTGCCTGAAACACAACTAGGACTGCTCTCATTTATAGGACATCGATGTGAAGGCTGACCTCCAACTGAGACCACATGCCTTGGACCATCCTTCTCAAGTAATGCCCCCCCCCCAATGGGATGCATCCACAGTCACTATGGCCTTGATTGCAGGAAGAATGAAAGGGTGGCCCAGAGAGATGACTTCTGTGTGAATACACCAGGCTCTGTTATTCTCTGCAAATATTAGTAATTTGAATCGATGCAGTCAGAGGGTGACACCCTCTATTAACAGCTCTACTGCAAGCATCCATTTCAGTGTCATCATGTAAAACCTTGCTAAAGGTACCAGAACTATGGAAGCTACCATAAATCTCAGATGCTGCAAGACTACCCTGGCTGGATGGGGAAGGGAGAGAAAGAACATGTGATGCTTGGCTCTGCAGATTGCTTAACCTTGTCTGTGGGCAGCTTACAATCTGTGTTACCAAATCCAGATGAGCACCAATGAATTCCATGACTTAAGTGGGGGAGAGCTAAGACTTGGTATAGTTCACTGTAATGCTCAGTTGAAGACATACATGGAGCAAGAAGTACAGAGGAGCCAGACATTGAGATAATGAAACACCTGGAATCCTAGCAGTCTCAAGTGAGCTTTAACCACTGCCATGCACTTGGTGAACATCTTGGGGGCTATGGTGAGACCATAAGAGCAGGACCCAGAACTGGTAGCGACTGGCTCCCAGCCAATAGCGTGGATATCTCCTGGAGCACCTGTCTATTTTGATGTGATAAAATGCATCCTGCAGATCTATACTTTTGCAGCAGTGGCAAAATGGACTGAACTGTAACCATTCGGAACATCAAATGTTTGGCAAATAGATTCAAACTGCTGTGATCTAAAATTGGTCTTGGGTAACCATTCTTATTTGGCACTAAAAAGAATCTTGAGTAAGTTGCAGATCCATGCTGGTCTAGGGGGACTGTCTGGATGACTCTTTTTGTCAGCAGCTTTTCTGCTGCTTTCCTCTGATTGAGTGGAATACAGGGAATACTTTTGGTCTGATTGGGTGGTTGAAGGGAAAATGGTACATAACTTCCGAATATTATACTCTGCACATAGATATCTTTAGTGATGGATGTCCAGTTTTCTGGGTGCAGAGATAAGCTCCCCACAACTACCTCCAGAGTGCAGCAGTCAGGCAACCTTTCAGGAATGCCAAAAAGACTTCTCAGAAAAAGAACCCCTGGTATTGCAGCGGGTATCCTCTACCACCAGGGTGACATCTGCCATTAGAATTCCCACTCACTGTGGCGGAATCTATCTCCGCAGGAGTCTTAGGAAGACCCTTGCATCTTGCAGAACCAAATATTTCTACCTTCTCTCTGGTTCAGTGAAAAGGTCTTCTGAGGGGTAGAAAAAAGTATACCTGTAGCAGATAACATCTTCCCATTCTGTTCATTTCTGGAGAGAGTTTTTCCTTCACATTAGGACAAAACAAAGTGGATCCATCAAAGGGAGCATTGCTAAATGATGTCTTGAAGGGCTCTGCAAAACCACAAAGGCACATCCAGGTGTGACTTCTTACCTGCAGCTCTCGAAGCTCCTTCTGAGGTGTAAGAAATCAGCATCATGGAGGCATTTAGTTGGGACAGGAGAGTGGCCAGTTGCAAAGAAAATATGTTTTTGTCCTCTGCAGACAAAGTCTCTGAGACAGCACTGGAAAACTCATTGATTGAGTCCCTCTGTAATCTCAAAGTGTGCCAAGTAGTTCAGCGACCTGATGGTGAAGGTCAATGATACATAAACAAGCTTCCCAAATCCATCCAACACCCTGGACTCCATGTTCGGGGGATGGCACAAGAACTCTGGTCAGCAAGTTCTTTCTTAGTTGCTGCTGCTACAACCATAGCATCCACTGGGGACCCTTGCTCCGATGGGCCTGATCCTTTGGTGTAATGTGGTACTTAATCTGTCTCTTGGGAATAGGCTTTGTGACATCCAGATCCTTCCTGGTCCAGCAGAAAATGAGGACCACCATTTCATCTGCCGGGGGGGGGGGGGGACTGCCCAGGAGATAGCTGAGCCGGCTCCGAAAGCCTCACGAAGCACTGACTCCACCTTTCTGTCTCAAAAGTTTGAGGATTTCACCAAAAGAGACTTCCTCAAGGGGTGATCTGGGCACCACTCCTCCTCATCAAGGTCGGTGTCTACCATCAAAGACTCGTGTGGGGAGTCTAAGTGTCTCCTTTTGCATGTATGCTCCAGAAGGGGCTCGTGGTGGAATGCTCCAGGGAGGACTCAAAAGTGTGGGCAGAATCCAGGATGAGGACTGTCTCTAAGCTTGATTGGACCATCTGTCCTGATGGAACAATAGGATAAAAAGACTCATTACCCAAAGTAGATAGTTATGGTGGGGTGGACCTGAGGGAGGGGGCAAGGATGTCTTGTGCACAGAAGTGGAAAATGCTCTCTCCTCTACCTCAAAAGCAGAAATCCTGGGGAACTGAGACCTGACCTGGTAGGAGCCAAGGCCACCTACCCGGGTAGCTCTGAGCATCCCCAAGACCCTGCCTTGACACAGAGGTTGGGTCTGAGTTGATAAGAGCTGAGCTCCGAGAGGATGGAACAGCAGTTGGATCTGAGGATTTTGCAATTTTCTTAGGTGGAGCCAAGCCTAAAATAGGAGAGTGATCAGGATGAAAACTTCATTGAATCTTTAGCCCTGCCAGTGGAATACCCTTGGATGACTCTGAATATTTCTTGGAGGAGGTGGGGTGCTCCAGAAGATGGAGAAGAAATGGAGGAAAGCAGGGCTTTTAAAGTTAGTTTGTTTCTGTGCTCAACCAATACTTTATGTTTAAATCCTGCACAATATCATAATCAGTGTTAAGATGCCCTACTCAAGGCAATAAATGCATTCAGAGTGAGCATCTGAGTTAGAAATTTTCTGCCCAAAAGATGAGCACTTTTGAAAACCAGATGTTTTTTCAGACATCTCTAACTAAGTACAACAAGAACAGCAACAACAGAAACCGACTACAAAAGATAGGAAAAAAACAAGAAGGGCCACCAACAATGTTCACATGTAATGCCAGGAGCAGTACTTAAGAGAAAATACCAACAATGATAAGAGACAAGTATATCAACACTAAGGTAACAGAACAATTGATGAAACAAAAAACATGGTATTCTAACTAAAAATGTATGTATATATAACTTTTTTTATAACTACAGAAGGAAGGGGTGGAAAGGAATTAGAAAAGAATTAACCTGTTAAGAAGGAATAAAAGAACGTGAATTATCTACCGCTCGAGCTATATGTGACTATGTCCAAATGCTAAAGTGACAAATGAGGTCTGAGATAATTCAGGTGAAAGAGACAGTTATGGGTACAGGGAGGAGCTTGTGTTATGGAAACAAAGTATACAGAAGTGGTCAAAGTCGGATACACAACCCATATGTGGAGGAACGGATGAAAAATACATCATCAGATTAGACTGATTATCTCTTTAGACCTTAATAATATTCCTTTAGCAATTAGGTGGGCTAAATAAAAGGTTTTCTTGATAACAGTTGCCACATGATGGTCAAGAGATGGAACTATCAAACCAAGAACCTAGGTCCATTTTATTTTTTTGTAGTGATGTGCTGTCTATAAAAAGTGATGACACTACACTTTTTAGCATTTAGTTTGAGTCGATTTTAGCACATAAGGAGTTTACTAGGGAGAGTTCATTTTAGAGGGTTTGGATGTCATGAGGTATCTTAACAATCCCAGTTAGCAATTAACTGCAAACTTTGCTTGGAGATCAAAGAAGTAAATACCAAAAGGGAGAGGTCCTAGCAACAAGCCATGAGAGGCACTCCTAGTCACATTCCTATGAGTCACTTGCAACTTGCACAGTCTGGGTTCTGTTCTTTAGTCAGTTTTCTATCCATCTTACCATATATGGGTCAATTGTTAAAGCATTTAGCTTTTGTATGACGCCAGCATAAGAAATGGTGATGAAGGCCTTGCTCAGGTCAAGATACACAGTGTGTACTGTACTGCCACCATCAAGAGCCTCCGTAACCCTTTTAAAAAGGTTTACTAGATTAAAAAGAGAAGATCTCTACTTCAGAAAGGCAAACTGTTGTGGGTCAAGTCTAAAAAAAGATTCTTAATATCACAGCTTATGAGGTAATTTATAGTATGTTAGTTACATATAAGTCGTAACACATTCCATGGATGTGCAGATGAGGCCTGTAAGGCTGACAGGACTGTAATTACAAGTTAGAGGAGATTGGCTGTGAAAAGCTATGGTGGTAAACATCCACTTACCTCATGGTACAATAAACATTTTTTAAAAATTTTGAGAAAAAGTTCAGTACCCTACTGAGCCACAAAAAAATTTTAAGTCAATCTTCAAGTGACATCAAATGACATGATACTGCGGAGGATGGCTACAAAGTGAGCCTACTGCACAATCAACTTCTCATTTAAACACTGTTACCTGAGCTGTCTCCTTTCAGAAAGTCATTGTACAATGCTCACTTAACATGTGTCCATCATCCATAGCATTTCTTCAGTAACCCAGGTTGGTGGGTAGGTGTAAGGGATTACCATTAAAAACATATTTCAATGGAAAAGGAATCCAACAAGCTTAGGATGTGGAAGCCTCTCTTATAAGTACATGACATAAGCAGACCTTGTTATATTTGACTTTGAAAAGCTGTAAAAAATGCTTGCATTTCAAGAAGTATACCCTTCCAAGGTGACAGAGACAGTACTTCTGAAAGAAGAAACAGAAATGCTTATAACTATCAATACTAAAGTCCCTAACAGATCAGAAATGGAAATATCCCATAAAAGAATGAAGAAGGAACCTATCCCTTGAGCAATTCTTGTTTACTTTTTTTGTACAGATTTAGGTCTATACTGCAGGTGTTAGTAGAACTACTAGTTCTGTAACAAAAAGTATGACGTCAAATGTAGCTTAGACAACTGGATGGGTAACGTTAAATTTGCCCTGGGACATGCAGCCACTACCCTCATTCCAAAATGTGGTAGAGCCTGAGGGCCAGTGGTGGCAATGTGCACACAGCTTTTGGTCAAACTTGCCTTATGTATCTTATTATCCAGTGGAATAGGATTTGGACTTTCATACTGAAAAAGTGAGGTACAGGTCATCTCAGCAAAGCTGGCAGGCTACTAAGTACAATGAGAGTCATAATTTATCCACACAGTTGAAGAATTTAAAGGTTTTCATTTTTTAGGGTAGAAATCTCTGGAAATTTTTCAGTGGAAAACATGCCTGGATTTGTACATAATAAAGGAGCCATTGTATGTGATAATGATCCTAGTAAGGGAAGAGTGCAGTGGTATGTTCTTTGTATCTTGGAGACATTCATTTGGAAATGAAATGGGCCAGACTGAAGGATTTCCTGACTACTGTGGGAACATGATGACTGATGGAGAGTTGTTGACATAAGTGTCTGCATCTCTTATGACCACATCTGTCTAAAGAGGAATACCATTTATAACACCTGGCATGGAGGCAGCTTTTCGGTTGAACGCTACAAGTCTGCACTGTTTTGCACTTATACTGAGACCATAGCTAATATGTGCATATTACAGCCCTTGTTGAAGCTGTTAAGTGGATGACCTGATAACAATGACCAAATTGCAGGCATCAGCAACCTTGGTCAACCACAATTCTGGGATACTGATTTAGATTTCTGCAAAATAAATGCCAAATAGATGGCTAGCAATGATCTTTGTGACAGCCCACCAGTTACACTTTTATGTTCAGAAAGGCAACTAGTTACTTTCACAAACTGGGATTTCTTATATAGCTAACTGGTAATCCAGAACACAATGTAGTGGGTTCAGATTAAGGTTGTTTAATTTTTTAATAAAACCAGCATGAAGGATAGTCAGAAGCATTGGCTAGGTTGACACAATCACTGTGCAATAAGTGAACACTGTCCACAGTCTTTGCAACCTTTTCAAAGAAGCAGGTTAAGGAAACAAGACCTGCCCCTCACAAAACCAATCTAATCTGGGGTTTGGACCAGTTATTTTGCCGAATCCTGTATAAATGAGTTTTGCTATGGTACATTTCATAACTTTGCATATATAGATGGTAAGGGTGATAAGCCTATAATTATCCAGTTCTGTAGACAGGCTATGCTTATGAGAGGGAGTCACAGTGACTGTTGCCCCAGGCATCAAGCACAAACATTGTGGAATGGCTGGGTTTAAACAATTTAACTCATTTAATCCTGAACAGCAGGAGACTAGCAGCTTTGCTTCCTGAGGTCTTCTAAGACCGGAAATCACTTGATTCTTGACAGTTTTTCTCTAAAATTCTCTACTGAAATCACAATTCATTAGATTTACAATACGTGATAAATTATGAGTTACAAAAAAATGTAAACTATCTTAACTCTTTGGTAGACAATGGGCTATAAATTGAGGTTAGTATCAAAGGACTCTTGTTACATGCTGATTTTATATTCCACATTTATGAAAGAAAGACTGTGTTTTGTTGGCCAAAAATACTAATCTTATGGCCAATCAAAGGATTATATCTCTGTAAATCTAAGAGACAGATCCAAGATATCAGGTAGAGGATTGTTCGACTGTTCAAGAGCTTTCCACTGATGTATGACGAGGGGATACCATATTGTTTTGTGATATTGCAGGATCTATGCAAATTATACATACAATATTTTCACAATATTTCAAAACAATATTAATCTACAAAACCATTTGTGTATGATGGCAGATATCAGTGGCAACATTATGTTTTATATAAAACGGCAGTTCGCCTGTAGGTCATAGCTTTTAAGAAATTAATGCAGCTAGGAAAATATAGTTAATAGTCTTTAATTACTTTACTAAAAGAGTAGTTATATCTCAGAATGTCTTCACGTTACTATGTTTTAATGATTTTTTTTTTTTTACCAAAACCCAATGCTTGTATACACCACCCCAACATAACAGTATCAAACTGTATTTTTACATTAATGTAAAAATGAAAATATGCCACATTTTTCATGACTTTTGCAAACACTCCTAAATAACTCCAGCTGTGCACATCCCATGCTAACCATTTCACTAGAATGCTTAGCAAAATATTTTAGCTTGTATATGCCATCTTGCTGCCTTTCTTTTTTGTATGTACCTTCATCAAGTCTTCAGAATTGGACTTTGAAAATAGTGACAAGTATATTCGTTTCACGAGTACACAGTAGTCTCCTGTAAAGAGAAGTAAACTCTTAAAGGGTACACAAATACTCTGCTTCCCTGATAACTATTTTCTTGTATAAAGCAATGAATTAAGCAGAGACTTCAATACTGCATTATTGACACTAATAAGAATCCAACCTGGTATGTTGTCTGGTCATACAGAAGTATTTTACCCTTTGATGGGGATTCTGGGACTTGTTATAATGTGATTTATGGTAAACTAAGTGGTCCTTAATGCAAGCCTATCACACTGTAATATCTCTGTAAAGTTTTCAAATTTACTTGTAACATTGTCAGGACCAAGGAAACAACAGCATTTCAGACATAGGGATATCAGCCTGTACTTGTCAATATAATGAGTTATGTACTCACCACAACATTCCATGTTTGTTGTCCATAATCTCGCCTTCATTCTTGCTGGTTGGGTTCGGAACCGAGCATCGGTTCCGGCTCGGCCTATTACTAAAGCTCGAGAGCTTCCACTGGCTCGAGGCTATACCCTATCCCATCATGCTTAGGAGCGATTACCCAGATCTTGTTTGCAAATTACTAACACATTTTTAAATCATATACAAAATCCCAATGGTAATAGTTATTAGCCTATGTCTCATGAGACAAGAAGGGAAGCAGAGAACACAATTCACAACCAATAAAACATTCCTCTCGATCCTCCAGGAACAAAGGTTGGGGGAAGGAGGGTGGGACACAAGAATGAAGGTGAGGTTATGGACAACAAACATGGAACATTATGGTGAGTACATAACTTCTTAATGTTATGTTGTCCCATCTCTCCTTCATTCTTGCTGGTTGGGACAGTGTTTCTAGCACCATCTTTCTTGGGTGTCTCAAGGGGAATAAACTCTTCAGAACAGTGGAACCAAAGGAAGACCTGTTCCGGGAGGCCACGTCTACTTTGTAATGAGTGACAACGGTATGAGGATTGACCCATGTGGCTGCAGCACAGATTGAGTCCATAGGTAATCTGGCCTGAAAGGCAGCTGAAGTTGACATAGCTCTTGTTGAGTGGCCTCTAATCTTTCCTGGCAACTGTTTAAGTTGAGAATTATATGCGTAGGTCATAGTGTCAGTAAGCCATTTTGACAAGTTAACTTTTGATATTGGTGCACCTTTCCTGTTATCCGAGAAGGAGACAAATAACTGGTCAGATTTTCTAAATTCCTTTGTTCTAGGCATGTAGAAGCATAACTGCTTGTGGAAATCCAATTGGTGTAGCTTATATTCTGCCTTGTTGCCACAGTTTGGAAAGAAAACAGGCAGGTCTATGGACTGATTCAAATTGGTCTCAGAACATACTTTGGGAAGGAATAAATCATTTATTCTAAGAGAGAGACTGTCTTTGTGAAAAACTAAATAGGGAGGCATAAGGAGAGAGCTTGAAGTTCTGAATCCTTCCTAGCTGAAGTAACGGCTACCAAAAAGACTATTTTCTAGATTAGAAATTTTAGTTGGCAAGAGGAAGCTGGTTAGTATGGTGGGAGAATCAGTGTAGTCAGTACCAAACTGAGGTCCCAAGGAGGTAGTGGTGCCCTTATTGGTGGCCTTAGTAAAAATGTACCTCTCAGGAAAGCTTTGCACAATCTGTGAGACATTATTTTTGATCCCATGTCTCCTATGTGGTAGTTAGATATGGCAGCTAGTTGTACTCGTATGGTAGCTGCTGCTGCGCCTTCATTAAGAATTTCTGCTAAGAAATCCAAAATTGTACTTACGGGGGCTGTGAAGGGGTCTACGTGATTCTTGGAAGCCCAACAAGAAAACCTTTTCCATTTGCTAGCATAAAGCTTTCTAGTTGTTGTCTTATGAGATGAAACTAGAATGTGTCTCACTGCAGGGGATATGTCTGGAAGCCTGGCTAAGATTGGAAGTGGAGCAGCCAAGCTGTCAGTTTGAGGGTTTGGATAGAGGGATGGAGCATTCCTGACCGATGAGTCAGAAGATCTGGTACCGGTCCAGAATCCACGGCTCTTCTCGGACATGGGGCCATAGGAAAGGAAACCAGATTTGATGAAGCCAGTACGGAGCGATGAGTATTAACCTGCAACTCAACGATTTCGCTTTCTGTAGAACTTTGGGGATTAGTGGAAATGGGGAAAAGGCATAAAGGAGTCCCGGGGGCCAATCGTGAACGAGTGCAGCCCTTGGTGACTCCCCCGGAGGAGGGATTAGGGCAGGGTATCTGCTGCATTTGGTGTTCATGGACGTGGCAAAAAGGTCGCAGCAAGGCTGGCCCCACTTGCAAAAGATCTGGTTCGCAATTTCTGGTTTTAGGGACCATTCGTGATGCATTAGAATTGCTCTGCTCAATTTGTCTGCTATCACATTGGATTTTCCTGTAATATGTGCTGCAATCAGAAAACGTTGAGAAGAGATTGCCCATTGCTATACTCTTTGAGCCTCTCGACACATGGCGTAGGATCTGGTGCTGCCTTGTTTGTTGATATACTGCACTACCGACATATTGTCTGTCTGTACTGCAATTGTACCTGGTGGAAGAGAGCTCTGGAATGGCTGCAGTGCCAGAAGCACCACTCTCATCTCTAGGACATTGATGTGCAAGTGGTACTCATGTTCCTGCCAAGTTCCTTGGAATGTCTTCCCCAGATAATGCCCCCCCCCCCCTATATAGGACGCGTCCATGGTCACTGTGGCTACTGGATGAGGGAGAGTGAACAGCCTGCCTAGAGTTACCTGCATGGATTGAAGCCACCAGCATAGGTCTTTCTTGCAGGAGTCTGTATTGAAGATCTTGTGGGACATGGGTAGCTCCTGCATAGACCACTGATGAAAAGTAGCCACTGTTGGACTCTCATGTGTAGACATGCCAGAGGTACTAATGTTATAGCAGCTGCCATGGTGCCTAAGACCTTTAGAATAAACTTCGCCTGTACTTTCTTTTTCAAGAGCAAGATGGACACTTGATGGTGTAGTGTCTGTACCCTGTCATGAGGCAGTTTTGCTACCATGTCTTCTGTGTTTAAGTCTGCTCCTATGAATGTAATATGCTGCGATGGCAACAAGGCAGATTTTTCTAAATTTATGGTAAATTCCAGTTCCGAGCATAGATGAATGGTGGCGTCTCTTGCTTTGGTTAGCAGATGCTCGATGGTAGCAGTCAGGAGCCAGTCATCTAAGTATGGAAACACGCAGAATCCTAGACGCCTCAGGTGAGTCGTGACTATTGCCATGCATTTGGTAAATACTTTGGGGGCTGTAGTGAGACCAAAGGGCAGAGCTTGGAATTGGTAATGACTGGCTCCCAGCCAGAAGCAAAGATGTCTCCTGGATCGCCTGTCCATTTTTATATGGTAGTACTCATCCTGAAGATCAACTGAGCACATCCAATTGTCTTGTCCCAGAAAGGGGAGTATAGACTGCAGTGTCACTATCCGGAACTTTGATTTTTTTTTACAGACTTCTTCAGACTGCTGAGATCCAAGATGGGTCTCCAGTCCCCTGTTTTCTTTGGAACTAAAAAAACCTTGAGTAATTTCCGGATCCGATTTGGTCTGCAGGGACTTCTTGGAAGACTCTTTTTCTTAGCAACCTTTGTATCTCTAGGGTTGCTTGATCCCTTTGACAGGGTGGAATGTCAGGGACTGATTTTGTTTGTGGGGGATGGGGTGGAGAAGGGTATATTGTATCCCCTGGATATTATCGACTGTACCCATTTGTCTTGAGTGATGTTTAGCTAGGCTTTTGGGTACAGTGATATTCTGCCCCCCAACTGTCTCCAGAGGTGGACAGGCAGGCCTCCTTTCAGGAGAGCTGGAAGGGTCTGCCAGAGAACGTATCTCTGTCACCCTGATTTTGCAGACCCCCTCTGCCATGAGGTCGGTATCTTACATTGTTATTTTCCCCTCTGCCCCTGGGGGAAGATTCACCACATGTGTCTGGAGAAGCTCTTTGGGATTTATGGAACCACATTTTCCTGCCCTGCTGGCCTTTGAGATAAGGTATGGTAGGGAGGAAAAAACATACTCCCATGGCAGACAGAATTTTTCCTTCTTGTTAGCACCTGGTCAGAGTCTCTTTAACTTTTGGCCAGAACAAGGACAAACTGTCAAAATGTGCGTTAGTGAATGAAGACTTGAAGAGCTCCTCAAACTTGAAAAGGTGCATCCGAGAATGCCTCCTTAGAGCAATTCCTGTTGTATCAGCAGGTGCATCCGAGAATGCCTCCTTAGAGCAATTCCTGTTGTATCAGCTGCCCTACTTGTACCATCGGCTGCATAAGAACTGAGCCGCATAGAGGAGTTGACTACTGCATTTAAGGTAGCAAGCTGGGCAGTCACCTTGTCTGGAACCCCTCCAGTTGTGGAAACCTGGAGGGTATCACCTAGCTCCTTTAAGAGATCCCTCTGAAGTCTGGTAAAATGGGTCAAATAGTTCAGCGACCTGAGTGCAAAGGCCGCTGATGAGAATGTATGCTTCCCTTACCTGTCCATCATTCGAGACTCCTTATTCGGCGGATGGACAGATGAAGAAGTCTCAGCTAACTCCTTTTTGGTGGCTGCCACCACCACCATAGCCCTACTGGGACACCTTTGGTTAAGCAATCTTTGTCCGATGGTGCAGTTATGAATTTGTCGGGCCTCCTTGGAACAGGTTCCAAGGATTCAGGAGAGCCCCATACTTTTCAACTAACAATGTTGAGGAGCTGGTTGAAGGGTGGAGACACCCAAGACGTAGAGGGTCAAGAACAAAATGCCTCCACTGATATGGACTCACCTTCAGAAGGGGTAAGGGTCTTCCAGCCAACTCTCTGCTTCAGGATCTCTAGGATGTCTGAGAAGGAGACATCCTCAGAGGGTGACTGTGGGAACCCTACTGAATCATCTAAGTCCGTATCTGAAGTGACAGACTCCTCAGGGGAGTCTAGATGTTTCTTCTTACATATTCTCTTCTGAGGGACCCCTCCGGAGGGGTCATCTGGGGAGGCTTCAGAAGACAGTGACTCACCCAACTGGGCATCCTGGGGCATTGGTTCTCTACGCCTGGGGGGAGGGATGGTAGAGAGGCAGACACTGGCACTTTTGGAAGAAGAGTGCTTGGATCCGAGAGTGGAGCCGTCACGGGTGACAGCACACTCCTCATGACCTCGAAGGCACCACGACCCAGGCCCGAGGGAGCCATGAGACTCCTCACGCATCAAGGAGTTGGGCTCTGTGGCCGATGTAGGTGCTGAGCTCATCTGTGCCAATGCCCAGAGAGGCAGATTCGGATCCAGGATCCAACAAAGCTCCAATCCGACTCTCCTCTCTGGACCTGACAAAGGAGCGTTGGTTCCCAGACCCTTCGACAGAAGATGGCATCAAAGAGGTCGGAGCAGAAGTCGGGACCAAAAAACCTGGAGTAGGTCTCGGACCCAACGGTTTCACCGCAAACACATCCAAGCACTCTGACTCTGAAACCACTCCAATCAGAGGAGGAATAGAAAAAGGGGCAGTGGCAGTTGTCAGTTTCATTTCCTTCTGGGCTGGACTCGAAAGGATTTTGACCAGAGCCAGAGTCCGAAGCAACCTCCTGACCACCTGCTCCACGTCGTCATCTGACTCCTAGAGGATCGAGAGGACAGGGTCAAGGATTTGATGCTTCCGGCCACTGACTGTAAAATAGGTGACTGTGGAACTGAAGAGACCGGCTCCAAGGTTGTGGACTGGTTCCATCTATGGCTCCTAGTCGGTTCGGAAGAAACTAGTGGAACCGAAGGAGTTCTCTTCGGGCCCGAAAACCTTCAGGTCCGAAGTCGTGTCTTTTGCTAGCTTCTTTACTGCCTCAGAAGTAGGAGCCGAAGAAGACGCACTTTTGATTGACTTATCAGATTTTGGGGATTGAGAGGAGGTCTGGTTCCCTTCCAGTGCCTCTGAAAAAGGAACTTTCAGCAATCCCCTGAGCATGAGCTTGTTTTTGCATTCCTGCAGGACCTCAGAACTAAAACTGTGACAAATGGAGCATGAGTCGTGAAGGTGTACTGCACCCAAACAGTAGACACAACTAGTGTGCCCATCAGTTAATGACATTTTTGTGAACAGGAATCACACTTACTGAAGCCTGACTGCTTCACTTCTTTTCCTTCCTTGGACATAATGGTAAGCAACAATAACAAAAAACACTGTCCAGGAAACTAGATTAATAACACTAACAAAGTTAACTATGAAAAAACTATCCAAACTACTAAAACTATTGAACACAGTACACTAGTAAGAGTAACTGTAAATATATACCTTCCACCTCACTTTTTTTTTGAACAGTCACACAGGGAAGAGAAAAAAGGCTAGAGGAAAGGTCTCTAACTAAAACTACTATCTCCTCTAGCCTGAGGAGACATCTCTAATTTAAATGACAAAATCTCCTTAGGAAGGGGAAATAAGTAGAAGGGGAGTCCTCTAATTTAAATGGGCAAGGAAATTAAAGGCGACCCTCTAATTAAAATGGGTTTGTCAAAGATAATAGAAAGTTTTTAGTGAAAAACATATAGGGGAGGAGCTGCAGGCCTAACGAAAGTGATGGCCAGCCAAAAACAAACACAACAAGTGAAAAAACTAGTAATTCACCACAAGGTGATACCTAAAACACTGTAATTAAGTACAAGAACAATATTTATCTAAAAATTATTATTGAAAACAGAATAATAATGAAAACGTATTTTCACTTAGCCTGAGCCTAGTGAGAAGCACACAATCTAATTTAGTGGCAAACGAGATCTGGGTAATCTCCCCTAAGCATGATGGGATAGGGTATAGCCTCGAGCCAGTGTAAGTTCTCGAGCTTTAGTAATAGGCCGAATCGGAGCCGATGCTCAGTTCCAAACGCAACCAGCAAGAATGAAGGCGAGTTGGGACAACATAACATCAAAATTTTGCTATGACATACAAAACCCAACACTCATGTTTAAAGAATTAAATGCTACTTTCAGTTTTGATGTTATAACAACTAAATAAATAATTTTTGTATTTACTTTGTAATTTAGAAGATACATGCTATCTGGTATGAACCAGAAGCAGACTAATTCTTATGTAGGCTTGATAGTTCTACAGTAATTATATGTATAAAGCATTTTATCATTTTCTAGCAAACTTCTCAGGAAAACAGAGTATACAATGCATTTATAGATTGAAGTAAGACAGCTTTCAGGGTAAAGACATGTACATTCCTTCATCTCCATGTAATGGTTGTCACTTAATATGTGTAAATTTGACAGGTGGGTGATGATGGCATATTTCCATAAATTGGAACTTTTATGAAGAATCATACAATATTTTTGCTTCTTATGCAATTACTCTTCAACACAGACATGTTCTTCACATGTGCTACATTCATTACATTGCACAGAAATCACAAACTCACTCCTTACAGAAAGTACACATACCTCAAGTTGGTAAAGTATTGCACTGATGTGCCTTTGAAAACCTGCCTTTAAACCCTACATACATACATATATATATATATATATATATATATATATATATACACATATATATATATATATATATATATATATATAGAGCAATATCTCAGTCTCCCTGGACAGCACATAATGCTATAAATACCAAGAATAGAAAGAAAAAGGCAAAAAAGTACCATAACTCAGCAGATAAGTGCATAGTTTAACAAACACAGAAAATGTCATGGACAAAATGATGACTTGACAGGAACAAGGAGAACTGGAAAGATATTACCTGTCAGAAGACAGTGATTCAAAGATATCTGAAAAAACTGTAGAATAATGCTACCAAATTCACTGAAAATAAATGTGGGGAGTACATCTCAGTGCTTGCAGGAATGGGGCAAATAAGGTATGGACAGAAGGCAAGGTATGGAGCATTATGGGAACTAAAGAGTAGTATTGTGAGAGCTTGAGAAAGTCTTAAAGATGCAAAGCAATAGCTGCCTGTGTCATTCCAGTCCTCCTTTTGAAATGAAAGGACTGGATTAGGTAGGATGCATTTTTATTACACTGATCAGTGTCTGTCCATCTGAGAATAACAGCAAAAGGTGAAACTGAGATACATCATTGTGGCCACTATAGCAGTCATGGAGGAGTGGCATGGCTATAAATGACAGCAGTAAATTGAAATACATTATTCTAGCCATTATTCCTTTCCCTTTCTTTGTCAGCAGCCCCTTTTTCTGGGATGGGATTTCTCTTTCATATTCCAGTATTTTGACTTGTTACTGTCAAGCCAGATTACTAACACAGAAATAAAGCATGCTGGAGGGACAGCTATATTACTCAATACTGGCATAATCTCTGGAGCATATTAACTTCACATGTAAAACAGACTGAAGCTTCCACCTCTTTCAAGATGAATCTTGATGGCTGGCTGAACATCTGCAAAGTCATTCCTGACCTAACCTGTTTTGCCATTCTGTTTTGTAATTCATATGATCATATGGTCTTACGACACAAGACACATTGCAATTTGTGGGCAGTGATAACAGTGCCCATTGACAGCAGCCATTCTTTTTTTTTAATAATTATAGTTATAGTGAGTAAGCTGGGGGTACGGTTGTGAATTACAGCGGTGAATTACCATGGCCATTACTGTGATCATGAGCGTGTGTGTGTGTGTGTGTGTGTGTGTGTGTGTGTGTGTGTGAGAGAGAGAGACAGACAGAAAGAATAATGTGTGAGAGAGACAGACAGAGACAATAACAGCAGTTGGTTGAAATTGAAATACATTACTATGGCCATTATAGCTATTTGGTTGGAATGTATCACTGAATGACAACATCAAAGTGAAACACATTACTATGGCAATTATTTTTTTCACTGCCTTCTTGATCATAGTGCTAAAAGCAACTATTAGAATCTTTAATCTCTGATATCTACTCCTGTGTTCAGGCACAGTTTCTCACTTGCAGGTGTTTTAATTTTTACAGGCAAGACACCAGGTTCCTCCTCTAATTACTGTATTATGAATACATATGTCAATTCTTCTTTTTACAGCCAATATTTTGGCATACATTTCTTAGCTTACACAAAAAATAATAATAATACTAAAATTATATATATATATATCACACACACACACACATGTGGCACAGTGGTTAATGTTGTCGCCTCACAGCCAGGGGTTCTCCAGTTCAATTCTTGGCTGGGGCGCCTTTTGTGTGGAGTCTGCATGTCCTCCCTGCATTTATGTGGGTTTCTTCCATGTGCTCTGGGTTTCTCATCTATCCCAGTTGGATTTTTCTAGTAAACAAATGTTAAATAAAATAAAATACGTACAAAAAGGAATATAGTACTACTCTTCAAAAAAGGCCTTTGCTGTGCATTTAAAATCTTTAATCTGACTGTCATACTTCCCCCACTATCCTAACTATTAGAATACCAGAAACAGAAGCAATTTCATCATCTTGTAGAATGTGGTTCAAGGCAGCAGAAAGCACCCCTGCACTACCAGGCTATAACTCATTCCACACCTTTTGGCCCCAGAACTTGGACCGAAGCTCGAAAGGCGGTGGTATTTCCAAATTCATAAAGGATGCGCACACCTCCAGGCTTGTAGCCCAACATAACGCATCTGAGATACTTCAGGTGCAGCTAACATTGGGTAGGACAGTGATTCAGGTCGTAGCCTGCAATAGGTCCCCAACCATGTCCCAAGACTCACACTCCATGTTCCTAAGCACCCTGAGGAATATTAAGGTCCAACCTGACACTCTCATACTGGGCGACTTCAACTACCCCTCCATTAACTGGGAAAACTACTCATGTACTAATACACTTGCCCAACGTTTCCTGGAATTCATTAATTCCAATGCCCTGGACCAGCTTGTTCTTATCCCCACTAGAGGTAGCAACATCCCTGACCTGGTCATTGCTAACATGGGCGACTGTTGCTCTACACCAATAGTCAACTCCTCCCTGGTTAGATCCAAGCACAAACTAATCGCCTTGGAAATCCCCCCCCCCCCTGCAAAGGTAACCACCATGAAAAACGTCTCCAAAGCTAACTTTGGGCTCCTAAAAACAGAGGTGGCTAATTTCACTGCACCCATGCAAATGGAGATCAGTTGCATGACCGCCAAATCATACACCAATGCACTGCACGAACCCATACACAAATGCATGGATCTCGCCATACCCAACAGAACCAAGATGCTCTCCTCCAAAAAAAGGAAGCCAATCTGGTGGTCCCCAGCCATAAAAAAACTCTACAACAGAAGGACAAAACTGATGCAGAATAAGGTGAAGTCGCAAGACAGGAAAAACTCCCTTAGCCTCAACAAAAAGTTGAGATCTCTCACCAAATCTTCTAAAGCTAGTTATGAAAACAGAATTGCAGCAGATAGTAAAGATAACCACAAGGCCTTCTATAGTTATGTAAAGAATCTCCATGGCAATACACAGATTTGCTCTGAGCTACTTCACAATGATACCTCGTATACCGAGCCAACAGATATTGCCAATATACTGGCAGACAGATTCACTGACAACTTTACGCCCCCCCCCCCCCAACAAGGGACCAGTCACAATACCAGTAGATTCCCTGGCAACCAGAATTACTGCTGCATGTTAAAACAGCACTGTCCAAGGCCAAGAATACAGCTTCTATGGGACCTGACAATATCCCTGGCTGTGTTCTACATGAACTGCAGAGTGAACTGGCACCTCACCTGTGTGCCCTGTTCAATCACAGCCTCACCTCAGGCTTTGTCCCTACCAAATGGACCACTGCTACAGTCATCCCTCTCCACAAAGGATGAGCGACTACAGACCCTGGAAACTGTAGCCCCATTAGCCTGATGAGCCTGATATGCAAAGCTATGGAATGCATCATCATGGACCTAATAAACAAGGATATAGGGAAAGTACAGTTGTGTACACTTACCATAAATGTAGATGTTCGAGTGTATTCACTGTTGCAGTCATTACATTTGGGTTATCCTGCTGGCAGGTTGCCCTCAGTCGGCCTGAATTCCAAAGTCTTGGGTCCTGCGTCGGTTGCTGTCGCCTCTTCCCTGACGTCAGGTGGTCAGGGGTATAAAAGATGCAGCTGACACCATTTTATTTAGTTTTTCTTGTCCCAGATGTCAGGTGCCCCCAAAAGGGTTGGCTAAAATTAGGTAAATAACACATACATGCACGAAAATAAGTTTTACCTTCCTGTATAAGCAAATACACCATTTAGGTTGTATAGATTACAGAAGTAAAGATAAGTTCCAGCAAAAATAAGGGGGATGGCAGGTGGGTAACCTGGACTGCAACAGTGAATACACTTGAACATCTACATTTATGGTAAGTGTACACAACTGTACTATGTTCTTCATGTTTCACTGTTGCAGTCATTACATTTGGGATGAGTCCCAAAGCTATGGTTGGGGGGGCCAGAGCTAAACAGCATTAGGAACAGCTATGAGGCCCTGCAGAACTGCAGTGGTAAAGCCTGCCCTGGATTTAGAGTAAAGAGGCAGATTGTAATGTTTTGTAAAGGTATGCACTGAACTCCAAGTAGCTGCCTCCAAAATGTCTTTGGTTGGTACTCCCCTGAGAAAGCCTGCAGAAGTGGCTGCAGCTCTGGTTGAATGTGGCCTAATGCCCTTAGGCACTGGTTTGCCATGTTGTGAGTAGCAGAAACGAATGCAGTGACCTATCCACTTTGAAATAGTCTGCTTGGAGATAGCCTTTCCTTGTGATGCAGTGGCATATGCCACTAGTAATTGCTCTGTCTTTCTGAAAACTTTAGTTTTGTCCAAGTAGAATCTAAGTTGTCTGTGTAAGTCCAAAGAATGCAGAATTTTCTCTCCCTTGTTCTGTGGATTTGGATAAAAAGTTGGCAAATGAATTGCTTGGTTAAGGGCTACACTGGATACCACCTTAGGCAGAAATGTAGGGTTTGTTCTCAGAGAGACCCTGTCTGGATAGAAAATGATAAAGGGTTCCACAGCCATGAGAGCCTGTAGCTCTGAAACTCATCTTGCAGAAGTTATTGCTAAGAGCAGAGCTGTTTTCCAAGATAAGAATTTTATGTATGCATTAGCAGCTGGCTCAAAAGGAGGTAAGGTGAGTTTTTCCAAGACATAATTGAGGTCCCATGCAGGTGTTGTTGTTCTCCTTGGAGGCCTTAAGTTTTTGGCTCCTCTGAGGTACTGCCTTAATAAAGGATGAGAAAAGAGTGGTGGCTCTGTATTGTAATGAGCCGAAATGGCAGAGGCATGGATTTTAACTGACGAAAAAGATAGGCCTTTGTCCAGCATCTCAGTTAAATATTGCAAAATCTGAGGAATATTTGGGACAGCTGCATCAGTTCCTTGAGCTTGGTTCCAAGTGCAAAATCTCTTCCATTTCCCAGCATAGGATTTTCTAGTACTAGGCCTTCTGGCTTCTAAAATGACATCCATCACAACTTTACTGAGTGGTGTGGTTTGCATGGCTACATTATCCACCATGCTGCCAGGTTTAGGGTCCTGAGTTGGCCGTGCAGAATCTGATTGTTTTGCTGGGACCATTAGATGAGGTATTTGAGGTAAGGTCCGGACTGGGCATCGGGACAAGTTCCTTAAGATCGGATACCAGTACTGGCGTGGCCAGTCTGGGGCAATCAGAATAATTTTTGTTTCTCCTGCCTGACCTTTAGGAGTACTTTGGGGAGGAGAGGTAGTGGAGGAAAGGCATATACTGATAGGTTTGTCCAGTTGAAAGATAAGGCATCCACTTTCCAAGCTTGTCTGTGATAAGTCCTTGTGCAGAATTTTCTTAGTTGATTGTTTTGAGGGGAGGCAAATAAATCTATGTCCGGGCGTCCCCATTCCATTGTTATCATGCTGAAGAATTGTGGATCCAGGTGTCACTCGTGGGGATCCGGTTTCTGCTTAGTTCGTCTGCCAGAGTATTTTCCTTTCCTGGCAGGAATTGTGCCTGCAGATGAACTTGGTAAGTCAAAGCTGTGTCCCATAAAGCCATGGCCAGTCTGCATAGGGGGTAAGAATGAGTTCCCCCCTGCTTGTTTATGTACCACATGACCGTGGTGTTGTCTGTCTTTACCAGTAGTTGTCCTGGATGAAGTAGGTCCTTGAAGGCTGTCAGGGCATTTTGAACAGCTAGCATCTCTTTTTGATTGATATGTAGATGCTTTTGGTTTGTGGACCAGGTGCCCTGAATGCCTCTTCCTGCCATGTGTGCCCCCCCAGGCATAATCTGATGCATCCGTTGTTAGGCTCTGCCTGGCTGGGGATTGATATGCAGATGCTTTTGGTTTGTGGACCAGGTGCCCTGAATGCCTCTTCCTGCCTCTTCCTGCCATGTGTGCCCCCCAGGCATAATCTGATGCATCCGTTGTTAGGCTCTGCCTGGCTGGGGGTAGTGAAAATGGCTGTCCCTTGTTTTGGTGACAAGCCTTTGCCCACCATCGAAATTCCTGTTGCAGGCAGGGTATTAGAATAATCATTGTTTCCAGACTGTGGCAATGCTGTGTCCATACACTTTTTAGGTACCACTGAATTTTCCTCATATGCAGCCTTGCATATGGAACTAGTAAGATGTAGGATGCCATGAAGCCCAAAGCCTGCAGAATATTTCTTGCAGATAACTGGGCCTGTGTTGCCATTTCCTTGAAATAGGTAGTCAGTTGCCTTTGTTTGTCTGGAGTGAGATAAGCCATCTGGGCAGTTGTAGTTAAGCTTGCACCCAGGAATATTATCTCTTGAGAGGGTACTAGTTTTGATTTCTTTTTGTTGACTGTGTACCCTAGGCATGTTAAAAGTCTTATCACAAAAGTCAGATGCTGTAGTAGAATATCCTTGTTCTCTGCTTGTATGAGGCAGTCGTCCAAGTAAGGATATATTTGTATTCCTCTTTGTCTGCAGTAAGCAATTACTGGTGCCAGGCACTTTGTGAAGACCCTGGGCCCAGTAGATAAGCCAAAGGGCAGTGCAGAGAATTGGTAATGCTTTGAGCCAGCCTTGAATCTGAGGTATCTTATGCATGATTGTCTGATTGGGACATGCAGGTATGCCTCTTTTAGGTCTAAAGTCATGAGCCAAACCTTGCTGCCCAGCATGGGCAGAACTGCTGTAAGGTCAACACCTTGAATTTTGGTATATCCAGGAAAGTGTTCAGAATAGATAGGTCCAGTATTGGTCTCCATGCTTTGTCCTTTCTGGGTACCAAGAACAGTCTTGAGTACAATCCTTGTCCCTGCTCTTGCTGTGGTACTTGTTGAATTGCCCTCATGTCCATGAGAGATGCGACTTGTTTTTGTGCCTCTGCCCATTGATTTTTTGGCAAGTCTGGCCAACCGTTTGCTCTTGGCAGGGTATGGAAATGAAACTTGTAGCCTTGTGACACTATGTCTAGAACTCATTTGTCCTGGGTTATAATGTGCCAATTTTGAGAAAACAGTGCTAGTTTTCCCCCTAAGGGTGCTGCCAGAAGATAAGTGCTTGGTGCAGGCAGGGGGTAGTCATTGGGACTGTTTCCTGTATGGTTGTGATTTGTCTTCTCCACCTTTGGAGGTAGAGGCACTCCACTGCTTAGACCTGTAGGAACCCTGCGGCTATGATCTGCCTCTAGGGCATCTGGATCTGCCCCTTTGAGGTCTGTCTGAGACTGGAAAGGACCAATTCTTTGTAGGCCAGTGTCTGCTAAATCAAGGTGGCTGTACCTATAAGAAATCCTTGACCGTTTGCATAGATTTAGCTTTGTCCTCCATTTTCTTCAACACCTCTTCTGCCTTAACATCAAATAAGGTATGTTGTAAAGGAGCATCTAATAATTTTGCTTTAACATGGTCAGGCAGAATTTGTTCCTTTAACCAAGCATGCCTCCTAATGACAGAACCTGTAACAGTGGCCCTGCAGGAGGCCTCCAGAGAATCGAGCCCACATAGCAAAATATGCTTTCCAACTTGTTCAGCTGCATGCAGTAAGTCCTGCATTTCTTTGTTTTCTGCACATTCAGAATTTGCCATCATTTTCTGTTTAAGCAGTGTCATGATATATTGCTGATATTTGAGCATATGAAACTGACAATTTAAAGCCCTTATAGCCAAAGTAGCAGATGTGTAAATCTTTTTTCCCCATCTATCCAGTGCCCTAGAATCCCTGTCAGAGGGGGTAGGGTTTTCTGCAGTAGAAGCCTTGACCCCTTTTGGACCCTGTGACATAGTTTCTGGGTCTGCAGAAGGGCTTTTGAAAAGAAATTTATGAGATTCAGGGACCCTGTAGTATCTGTCCAGCTTAACAGGAGCTGGAGGTAAAGAGTCAGGGGTCAGACTAGACTCCGAGAACACATCATCTACAATGTCTAACACAGGTGGAATAGCTAGAGGCCTGTGTTGAGGTAGTAATAGGAAGTCTCTGAGCCTTTTCTTAGATTCTGAAAAATTTTGACTCTCCCAGTGGAAATGTTCCCTCATGGTATGCAAGGTTTCCCCAAAAGAGTAGTCCTCAGGAGGAGAAGCTGAAGGAATTGACTTTTCAGCATCAGAATCCTCATAGGGGGTTAGAGAATATTCCTGATCAGAAGAGGAATCAGAAGAAATGGAAACCTGATCTGAAGATTCATAGTCTGTTTCTTGCCTAGGCCTCTTATCAGGAGGGGGACGGGAACCCCTGATCAAAGTAATTAAGTCTTCCGCCATTTTGAGCATCTGTTTTTTGGGCATGGAGGCCTGTCCTTGTAGCTGGTGAACTTGTTTCTTTGCCTTTAAAGGTGTTTTAGCCTTTGTCTTTGAAGTCGGTTTAACATGTAATTGTTTGGGTCTGAATACACCCTCAGAAGCAGATGCCTGCTCAGCGGCTCCGGACCCATCTGAGGGAGTTATCTCCGAGGCTCCAATACCTTGAGATTCCAGCGGCCTGGCTGACTCCACGTGGGAGTCGGTAGCGGCCTGCAATTCTAAAGTAGTGGGCGTCAGGGGCTGCGAAAGCGCCTCACTGAGGACTGGCGAACCGGCGACTTGCTTAGGAGAAGCTTCATCGTCAGTTTTGGGCCTCGGTTGCCTGTCTTTTTCTTTTCGTTTTTTTGTGAACTCCGGTAGTCGGATGGGTATCCGGCGACATTGTATAATTAAATCTACGCCTAAAATAGCTTAATGGAAAATCGTACTGATGCTTAATAGTGCATTGGTTAAATCTAGCACAAAACCGACAACTAGCAACGTCGTGGTCAGGGCCTAGGCAAGGAATACAATAAGAATTAAAGTCCTTATGAGGTATTTGCTTCCCACAAGAAACACAATTATTAACTTTTTCTGACATCGGTCTGGAGCAAGAAAAAAGTTTCCCCAACAGGGTACTTAGCTTTTAATGAAGACTTCAGATCTGAAACTCGAACACGAAAATCTCAGGAATCGGCCAACCGGCACTTGCGAACTGCTTCTGTTTCGGGCACCGCGTGGCAAGAAAGACTAAATAAAATGGCGTCAGCTGCATCTTTTATACCCCTGACGACCTGACGTCAGGGAAGAGGCAACAGCAACCGACGCAGGATCCAAGACTTTGGAATTCAGGCCGACTGAGGGCAACCTGCCAGCAGGATAACCCAAATGTAATGACTGCAACAGTGAAACACGAAGAATATTCTCCAAACTCTGGATCCCACGCAGTTTGATTTTGTGAAGGGTAGAGCATGTGTGCTCATCTTGGTCGACTTCTTTGAGTTAGTCACCAGAGCTGTGGATGAAGGCAAGGTGGTTCATACAGCCTACCTT
This sequence comes from Protopterus annectens, assembly GCF_019279795.1. Lineage (NCBI taxonomy): Eukaryota > Metazoa > Chordata > Ceratodontiformes > Protopteridae > Protopterus > Protopterus annectens. The sequence continues at coordinate 330,045,724 of NC_056741.1, read as the reverse complement.
GATCTGGCCAAGGCCTTTGATACCATTGCCCACTCAGGAATCATATAAAAACTCACTAAGCTTGGCATCAACCCCTATATCACTAGGTGGGTTGCAAACTGGCTCACAGGTAGAACCCACAGTGTGAAAGTAGCTGACTCCAAGCCAGACTGCCGACCAGTCACAAGTGGAGTCCCACAGGGTTTGGTCCTGGGACCTCTCCTGTTTGGTATCTACTTTTCTGAAGTCCAGGCCAATATGAAGGGACTCTGGCTGACAAAGTTCGCAGATGACTGCAAGCCGGTAGGTACTATTAACTCCCAAAGTGATGTTGACATCCTATAGAAAGGCCTCACTGAGACCAGTAACTAGTGTCATAACCATGGCCTTAAGCTCAATGCCAAAAATGTGTCGTCATCCCCTTTGGAAAAAAAACAAGTTCCTATGATATACCACATAGATGGTAATCCACTGAACACAGAAGGCGTTATAAGAGATCTGGGAACACAGGTTGACAGCAACCTCTCTTTTGAGCACCCCATTGCCACTGTGGTCAGAAAGTCCTTCGATGTGGCACATCTCATTACTACGGGTTTTGCATCCAGGAAGAAAGAGGTCATTATCTCCCTCTACTCTTCCCTCATGAGGCCAATGATTGAGTACAATACCCCATTTGGCATGTACCTCACTAAACACCTGCAACAACTGGAGAGGCCACAAAAGTACCTCACAAAGAGGATCATGGGCCTTAAAACATTTGGCCTATATGGACACACTAAAAAAACTCCAACTATTCTCTGTCTCATATCGCCTACTTAGAGGCGACCTCTGCTTGACTTACAAAGCCATGTCTGACCCAGCTCTGTTAGAAATGCTACATCTGAAGAAATCCCAATCCCTCCACACCACACGCTCCAGAGACCGCATCCTCATTACTACAATCAACAGAACATGCTGGACAGACAGGTTCATAACCCAGAGACTGACTATGCTATGGAATAGACTTCCCATACATGTCAAGCAGAGCACCTCAGTGGCCCTCTTCAAGAGAAACTTGATGAGTGGATGGGAAATAGAAAATTCACCCCAGAGATCACTCCAGTGGCTTTACTCGACAGAGGCACCAGGAACTAAGGTCGGGTGGCACAATGCCAGGGTAATCCTATGGGCTAGGCTTGTAAAGGCTCCAGGGCCATTAGCCTAGAACACACCTATGAACCAATGAACTTCAAACACTGGAATGGCTAAAATCAAAACAGCACGTATACTGTATTTCCTGTAGAAATAACCAGTGTCACAATCTTTAGTAAACTGGTATTCGCCTCCTCTGAGTCTCCAATCAGCCAATTCACACTTCAATACAATATCACAAACTCAAAATGGCTATCATAGCTCAACATTTGGTTTGGTAGTTTATAAATTATGGAATAACCTTCCAAACTCCATTGATTAAATAAACTCAGGTCAGGCTTCTCAGATAACCCTTAAAGCCCATCTAGTCTTAACATGAATCCACAACTGCCCTTTTGCAGTAACCTAAGTGGCATGGATCCTCTAATCTGCATGACAAACAACAGATGAAAACCTAGTTACTGAGCTTAAGGACACTATAGACACTCAGTACAGTCCCTACATTAATGCTCGTGTAAAAACAAAATCTGAAAGTTATATATGTTTCCAAGCATTAACCTAAACCTACTATACATACACAAAGGTATACTTTTGAAAAATTACTTCTCTATGAATACCCGCATCTTGCAAAGCATACTAATGCCTTTCAATGCAAATATCTTCTTATGGTAATGTAACTGTTAATGTACAATAACACTGCCCCTATTTGAACTCTTCTTAAGGCTCCACTGAAAATGCAATAATGTCATTGTTGCCGTCATCAATCCCCTTTTTCACATTTCACATTTTTAACAAGGAGTAAGGATGTCACATCAACATTAGTCAATGTGACCAAATCAAAGAGAGTCAATGCAAAAATCCTTGTTAGCAAATGTGAATGACTGAATAAATAAACTAACACTATGTAGTTGGCGTCCTTTGCTAAACTGGCAACCCCACTTCTCAATGGAAGAAGGCAAACCAGTTGAAAAAAATCTGTTTTTTAATTTAAAAGGAAGATCTTTGGGCAGATAACAGCGAGTAAAGTATAAACAGCTTACTTACTCTACCAAGCTTATTCACTTTTTACCATACTCTATTACTAACGTTGCTGTTTAGAAATGTCTTCTATTTGACAACAGAAAGATGTGGCTAGTTCTATAAACGATATGATAACAATGCAACTTTTATAGATACAGAGAAATACTGTGTGCCACCTACAGTATAATTACATTTCAACTATCTGGAAAAATGTACCTCGAACCTAAAAGTAAAGATTTACAAAACTGTATTTTATACAATAAATACGTAAATGGAAAATGTGAATATGGTATGTTTTCTTTTCTATTAATGTATGTGTGCCTATGTCTTAACTAATAATTTAATAAAGGTGTTTAAAAATAAAACATAAAAAAGAATACTGAAGCCATGTAAGCAGGGTCTCATCTATCAGATGTTGGTTATAATAAATAATATATAATATAATAAAAAGCTCTTTACTAGTTATGACCTTTACTGCGGTGGAGGTGCTGTGGTAGCATTGTCGCCTCACAGTAAGACGCTGTCCTGTTCGATTCTCTGGAGATTCTGTGTGGAGACATGCGTGAATGGGTGTACCTTCGTTGCAGGTTGTGCGTCAGAGCTGGCAACTCAGCATGTAAAAATCTACTGCCAATCATTAGCAGACCGGAGTTCCGCTGTGGCGAACCCTAACCGGGAAAAGCCGAAAGACACAACTCAACACAATTAGTTATGACCTTTACACGTTTTTAAGATAATCATTCAGTATATGCACATTCAAGTATTTCCAGGAATGAGCATCCTTCTCCCCTGCGCATTGTTAAACATATGCTCATTGACTGAAAAAAAGGTCTTGTAGATTTGATCTTAAACAGAACACTGCAACCTGTTTTGGAATTTTCTTATGAAAAAATAAAATTAAATTACATTTTACAAGAATTATTTTGTCACTTAACTTTTATGCCTCAGTCTCAGTACTGTTGCAAATGTTGTGTTTATAAGACATGGACTTGATTCTTTTAAGAAAATTCTGCATTTATACAAAGAATATAGCAATTCCACTCTTAAATGTTTATCTAGCATTACTCTATGGCCTCCAACAGCCTGTACTGCATCTTTACCCACTGCCAGTGACACATTCATCCACAATGTTGTTGGGAGTTACAATGCCAACCAGCAATAGCAGTCTGTCTCATCTTACAATAAAGTACACTGATTCAGTAGCAATCTAGGGAGCAGTTCACACACTTTACTAATCACTAGCACAAAATGCTATACTATCAAAATCAGTATGACATCTTAGAGGATGTAGTGTTGGACAATTAACTACAAATCCAGCCAGAAAAAAACAGCATCATTTTCAACCAGAAAAGTGTTTATGAATCTGACCTCTAAGAATTTTTAAAACGGTCAATAAAATATGAAAATAAATCTTACACAGCAGCTTGCAAGAATAAATGTATTCAAGAAATTACTTATAATTTAAAATTAGTTTCAAGAATACTATTTAAACCAGGCATTTTGATTACTAGTTTTCCAATAGTTTTGGATTGTGATTAAGACACAGAAACATTTTATACATTATGTAGTTAAATGCAATAAACAAGGACTAGTTTTTGATACAAGCATAGGTAGGTTACCTAGTGGCACTCTTGCAGCACTTGCATCAGGATTGATCCAAAAGGACAGCCACGACAGCACAACAATCAAGAGTGTTGGAGCATAAACACCCATCATGTAAAATCCAACTTGTCTTCGCAGTGTGAAAATTACTTCTACACATGTGTAATAACCTTTCAACAAACAGGAAACAGAAAAATATTACAATGAATGTTAGCCTTCAACATGGCATCTCTGTTAAGAAAATATTGACATTAACAGAAAAAAGTGTGGAGTCACAGACAAATCCGCAAAAAAGTGAGAAATGCCACACGATTTCCAGTCATGTAAAGTAACCTTGGCTTTCTGTATATATTATTAGCAAATATTTGAAACTCTGAAGATGTTACATTGCCAAAAGTAATCCTTTGCACAGGACTCACAGATGTGGTACTTGATACACTTCATGCTCAGGGGTAGTACACAGAGAGATGCCCAGAAGGCTTGCTAAGCAATTAACAAATATACCGCTGCTGCAAGGTACCAGGTCCAGAGATCACACACTAATGTAAAAGTGTGAAAAGTAAAAAAAAAAAAAAAAAAAGTTCCTTAAAAAAAAAAAGAAAAAGAAATAATACATGAAAAAGTTAGGCAATTTTAAGAATTGATTGATTTCAACACACAAATGATTGACACACACAATCAAAGGGCACAAAATGTTGGCACCTAAATAAAAACATGTTAATTATTAAGTGTAACACAAAAAAAACAACAAAAAAAAAAAAAAAAAATTCAATTAAAATGAAACGGCAATACTAGAGACTTTAATACTTTATGGTGTGTTAGATGTAGTCTGCAAAACTTATTATTGATTCAAAAGAGATCAAAGATTCACATACATCGGCACTCAACAGGAGAAAAAGGAAGAAGAGGAAGACAAACATAATAATAGGAAAACAGAGAGAGAGAAGGCTTTTGTGCCTTTCCATCAGAGATCCATCCATCACACAATATATTGTGGGCCACCACCTTTATTTCACAAAATTAAAAATTAAAGAATTTAAATTAAAAATTAAATAGAAAATTAGAATAGTATTATTTAATTAATAAACTCAATGTAATATGTATCACTTAACTTAAACTTTAAAAACATCAATTAATACTATTTCCTACATCCTTTTAATACTATTTAATATATATTTATATTTAAATATTATATTATAGTTAATTCTTCATTAATATATATTTCAATAGGACAAATATATATACAATAATATATATACAGAAAGGTCTTTTTATTTGCTTTTCTACAACACACAACAAGACATAAGAACTCCTACCACAACTGACCTTTCTTTTCTTTTTTTTTTTACTAAGAGACCTACTAGTCTACCATTTTACTTTCTTTATCTTTCTAAATATCCCATCATCTTACTCCTTTTACTGCCTTGCCTATCTCTTGTGGTATGGGGGGTTGTTCTGTTTTTCAGCAAGTTTTTTCTTTCTTAGCAGCTTACTTTTGGCTCAAAACCAGTTTTTTCTAAGAACTTAAAGGTGAAAAACAATAACAAAAAAAATATTTAAATATTTATTATGTGGTATTGTATTTTTCTTTTTTCTACATCGAGGGAAAGAATTTTTTGTTCATATTTCTATATCTTATACATTATTAGAGTTTTATTCTGGAGAGGAGGAGGAAAGCAGCTGGAAGTTAGCATTATTTAAAAATTAGAGGTATGGTATGGTTGTTTAAATAACATCAGTTATGCATTTGACCACAAGCTGGAATTTCATGTGTTTTATGTTTATGTTTTGTACTTGTTCCTTTCAAATTAAGGAACTTTTTAATCTAAGTACTTTTACACTTCAGCTTTTGCTGTCTTTTATACACACACTTTTTACATTAGTGTGTGAATTTTATAAGTTTAAATGAAATGCGCAAGTTCTTGTGGTGTATGGTGACGTCATGTATGACTAAAAGTTTAAAACTGATCTTGGCGCCAATGTTTTGTATTTCTGATGAAGCTACTGCCTGAGCAGTAGCGAAAACGCTTTTTGGCTTTTTGAATAAAACTGCGTTAAAACTCTTTTGCGTGCTTCTCTGGACCTGGTACCTTGCAGCAGCGGTATTGCTAGCTTTGACTTCTTGTTTGGTTTCAATTAACAAATATAAAAGCAGGAGGTTCACCTAAGTGATACATTATAGTACAGCACTGAACCCCCTGTATGAGTAACAAATACAACAGAGGCTTACTGTATGGACATATAACTGTACACAATTTGAAGACTGACCCACGAAGTATAAAGGCTGAATGGAGGCACTTCTTGAGGACACTAGAACATGGCTCCAATAACTACCCCACTACCAATGTGCTAAGACCACAGAAATGTCACAGGCTCAGTACAGCCACCAAAGAAGTAGCCTATGGACATCCTGCTGTCCCATACTACCACATATACTACCGCATATACACAGAACCATTGAAAGTATTTCCAGTTAACAGCTGTCAGCCTCAAATGCAAGTTGCACAGACAGCAATAGCTATTCTACACATGATCTGCAGAATTACACAATACCCAGTGACATCCAATGTGCACAATAAAACCCACTGCTGGCCCATTCTAACATACATCTTTCACTATGGAGCCATATCAGTAATGTGTGTAATGAACCTGACTGCAGACACTAACCACCTAGGGAAGTGTTTCAGAAAACTAATGTCATTCAAAGCCAGGAGCACTGTAATGAGATGTTATAAGTAGGAATATTTAAAAAAAAAAGCAGCTAAATCCCTGTTTACTCAATGCATGGTTGTTAGACTTTAAAATGGTGCACAATGTATATGAAAGCAATTTAACACTGTTCTGTCGGTGCAAGCGTTCATATGCACATTCACAGAGGTGACGGCTACTTGTTAAGCTTCACTATTTGGACATAAAGCTGCCCACCCATGCTGATGCACCCCACTACTGTAATGAGTATCGCCTCCTCCATGTGGAAGATAGTAACAAAATGCAGTTTGACAGCAAGGAGAACATTCTGCTGTGCTGCTTTTCTGCAAGATGAATACTAGGGAGACGTGCACCTTGTCCTGAGTAGTGTCGCTATGTACTGTACGTGTGGTATCCCTCAGGACTAGTGGCTGGTGTGCCAATGAATTGTGAAGTACACGGAATTAGTTCAGTACACAGTACATAATGTAAAAATGTGAGACAGTGCATGGATGTCACAGCTGTCACATTTACATCCAAAAAGACTCAGTAATTTGGATATTAAGTTTTCCATTTCATCAAAAATATTGCTTCAAATCGGTACAATGGATAACAAAATTAAGTTCACGCCTGTTTTATTACCTTCTCTACTAACTGAAATTCTGTCATAAAGAAACACAAGCAGTAAAGTGTAGGACTCTGAAATTCCTTTCATGGTATAGTGCTGCCTGCACTATACAATCAATACCTGCTGCAGACTTCATTGCTCTGTGCAGGCTATCAGTGCCATAAATACATGAATATATTACACAGTGGTAAAGTGATAACCTTTTTCCACATCCTAAATTACCTCACTAATTCTGATTGGGAATGGGTACAGGGGCTGCTACAAGCCAGTGTGCAAAAGCAGTATGATCAAGATCTCCCCCTCTTCAAGATAACATAGTTAAGAAGCTGCTGTCTAGGGTTGCTTTCTGCTGTTTCCTGACTGGATAAATGTCAAGAGTCCACCCTTCTATTAGAATGTTCCTATAGTTATATTGAAGAACTGAACAAATATCGTCTGGTACAGAAGGCCATCGTCCTGGCTGTTTCTGTTTTAGATGGACACCTCCTTTCTGTCTGTCAGTCTCATGGTCAGTATACTACTAATTATTACATGCAGGTGCCTCTTTACATATTCAAAAATGTTAAATATCATGCTCCTTGCCCACAGGCACCCGTCCCATATAAAGTTACAAGTTATGCTTGCTGCCCCAAAATTTTCACTTCACCATTTGCATACATAAATGTACTGCTTATTGTCCAAAGTAGCACCAGTCCTAGCTCCATTCTTTCCCCAAGCATTACTAGCACTGTGCCGAACCGTTGTAGCGCACCATGACAAGATGTGGCATACTAAACATATTTAAATATCTGCCACTTTTACAGCTGTTTAGGATGCAGTCTGCATATTAAAAGTTATGATGATGCCAAAAACACAGAACAACCTAATAGCATGCAATGCATGTAAATGGATAGTGCTGTACAGGAGCAGCTAGTGCTGAGGATGTTTCTGTAAACATGTGTTCTCCTCCTTGCAATATAATGCACAAGTTAAAGGCTTGCTACCACAATGAGTTGGAGAAAGGCCATTCTCCTGCTGAGGCAAAAACAACCATACCAAACTCCAAGGAAATATAACCTGCTGCCAGGTTCACTGTTACGTAACTGCTCTTCATTAACTCAGGGTCAGAAGAAGATGAAGACAGAAGCATTCATTAGTATTTCAGTATACCATACCATTGTTGCATGAAGTGAAACAATGCAACTACATTACAACAATCTGCCCCATGTGGCACTGCTGGCAAAGAGCCAATCTAGAACTGTACCATCATGCTGTCAACAGTACTGTACGTTGCAACTTGTCATAAGGGAACAAGTGCCACATAACAGACATGCCTGAGTCACACTACAAGTCTTTAAGATGGGTTAGAATTTCAGAAAGATGACTGGCTATAACCAAGTATATAGCAACAGTACTACTAACAGAAAAAAGATGCAGTAGCTTCTGCATAGTGAGACTGGTACAAACCAACAGCCCTGACTGCCTACAAAAGTAAGGATGCTCACTGAGTTAAGTACACAATTGCATTAAAGGTGGATGCTTACCTGTAAAGATCCAGAGGGCACAGTCATTTCAATGCTTAAAATTATTAACAAAACATGCCTTCATCTAAGATTTCCTAGCTTAAGAATAAGTCAAAGCTTAAGGTGATTTACTTCAGAAGAAATAACTAAAAACTAATGTGAAATTACCAGAGAGCCAAGTCTTCAGGATGCTGGGTAGCAAATAAGTAGCAGATCATGAAGTTAAATAGGCTGTAGCTAAATTTAATACTACAGTTGTGCAATACACTGTGGCAGTCAGGATAGTGATGATGCATGAACAAACAAAACAAAAGCTGTCTTAGAAGCAAGATATGGATGTTAAATCAACCTATAGTGACTTTTGTAGCTGACTGCCATGACACCACAAAGCATGTTGCTGCTTGAAGCAAAGATACACAATACAGAAAAGTGGAATTAGTGCAACTACATCAAAATTACAGGACTTCCTTAAAATGCTGAAAGTGGTAACAAGGTCTTTTCATCAAGAAGGAGTTAATGACAGTCCTGTAAAACAGCTTCATATTTAGTCAGGAGACCATCACATTACACCCCAACAGAAAACATCATCGGACTTAACCTACCAATCCATCTGTAAAATTATGCATTGCAGGCTTAACCAGGGAAAGCTACTACAAGCATGAAACTTACCAGATATAGACTGTAGGACACATTGGAAGGCTGACAAAGGAATACAGTATATCCCTATACCTGAAAATGATAGCATCTGTAGTTGTTATCAGAATGTTGAAGAATTTAGGAGTTTGCTTCAGCTTAGGTCCCCTGGTACAATGAAAGTAATTTGGAAAGACAAACCAGTTTCAGATCCCAGCTAATAGAAAGCACTTGTCACTATAATGCAATGCCCATTAAGAACTAGTAACATCTGGAATGCCAAAAAGAAACTCCTCAATAACAAGGGCAGAAGTACTTAGCATGCTGAACTGAGATTTAAAAAAAAAAATCAGACTGACAGGGCTGAGCCACATATGTGGGTTCTGTATATCTCAAGAATCACAAGAAAGCACCTTAAGCTACCACTGAAAATATTAGGCTAAACTGCATGATCCAAGAAAGTAATGCTCATAGGAACTACTCTTCCATTTCCTGACCCCCTTCCCTTGTACAGCAAGCACAGACATTATAGGAAAGAGGTGAATCGAAGGATGGTAATTTAAGAATCACAACCTTTTCAATAATCTGAATCCCTCACTTAAAGACTTGTTATCCAGTGGACTGTACCAGCCATTACAGATAGCCAGAGAAATTACTTTACATTCCAACTCTTTAATACCTAGAAAAAGTACACTTACCATAAAATGAAAGCTATGTACTTACCATAATGTTAGATCTCTGTTGTCGTACTCCATCAATTCTTCTACATATGGGTCTCAGATCCGACACTGGATCCGTCCTGGCCACTTCATTTTTTTTATTTACTTATTTATTTAATATTTGTTAACCGGGAAAGTCTGACTTGGAATGAAAACAATTTTCAGCGGAGGCCTGGGGAGAAATTCTCCAGATGCATGTCTTTGTAACGCTTCAAAGCTTAGAATCCAGTGCCCAGGCTTCTCCCATAGCCATAATTTCCCTGCACCACTGGAGCTACCTCAGATCAAGTTTTCCCCTCCTAAAAACAACCCAACCAAGGTCTTAACCAATGATGGTGGGAGAGAAAATTGAAAAGGGTAGGGGAGAGAAATGGCTAAACTCCAAGATCCAAGGCAAAGTCAGTCAGATCTGTTATAGATGACATTTGGTGATGAGAAAATATCATTTGAATAAAACACCAAGAAAGGATGGGGATGGAGGGAGGATAGTAAAGGAATGGACAAAATACGACAACACAGATCTAACGTTATGGTAAGTACATACCTTTTGTATCGGATGTTGTCTTTCTGTCCATTCCTCTACATATGGGGCAGAATACCCAGCTACTTGAACACCTGGGTGGCTTCAAGGAAGGATATTCCTGAGTACAGGTGAGCCAAAAGAAGCCCTGGCTCTACATTGAATGACAATTTATAATAAGAAATGAATGTGCGTACTTTTAACCAAGTTACTGCAGCACAAATATTGACAGAGATATTGACGGAGATACCGGAGAAGATGGCTATGGATAAGGTTACTGATCTAGTTGAATGAGCTTTGGGTTTTGAAGCCAAAGTCACACCTTTTTTATTATAAAAATATACAATGAGACAGCCATCTAGATAAGGACATCTTTAATATTGCTTGTCCGAAATTAGTCTTTTCAAATGAAATGAACAGTTGCTCATATTTTCTGATAGAGGCAGTCTGATGTAAATAAAAATCTAGTTGATGAGGAACGTCCAGCAGGTGTAAGGTGCATTTACCCTTGCTGGAGAAATTCAGCCACCTTTTGGAGAAAGGATGAATTCTTCCTCAAATAAGCTCTGGTTCAGATTTAATAAAGCCTACACAAGCCGCTAAAACTGTGTTCGGATCACATCACGATGCACACATGGTAGCATGCGTTTTGCTTTCAGTAAGTGCGTGCAAATAGGGTAAACATCGTGGCATGTTAATTATAGCATAAGCACCTGCTCATCAACCAACTGAAGATGGAGGAGCTATTCAACAAGATACAAAGCAATTGCGTAGACTCAGTGTAGGTTTTCCCTGCGAATGCCAATACCTACTGGAATACAGCCACAGAAGGTACTGTACATGGAAACACTGTTACAGGCTGCAGTTGCTGTTACACATACGTATGTGCTACAGGCACAAGATTGTGCTGCTGCTGCTGCAGGTAGACCCCGGTCAAAAAGAAAAAGGGTATTTGGACCCCTGTTAATTTACCTCGGTCTGCATGCTGTGGAAACTGTAGAGTGCTACAGAATGGATAGAAACCCTTACTGGAACTCTGCAACCTCTGTCGTCCACAACTGATAGCAAGTGCAAACAGCGGGCAAGCAATACCTGTGGAAATTAAGCTATATGCAGCACTTAGAGTTTTAACTACAGGAATCTTTCATAGGCCATCAGCGAATATGCTGGGGATATCACAGGCATCAGCATCCAGGATCCTACAGCAATTCCTGAAAGCTATGCTACAACATGCCACTGATCACATACAAATTTCCCCATACACACACGGAAATACCAGGATGACTACAGAACTGCAAGGGCTAAACTCTTGAAACCCAACTGGTGATGTGGAAACACACCATTAGTACTTTGGCTCCCCCACCCCCAAAAAACAGGAAGAAGACAGTTTGTAGAATCTAAAAAAATAACCCATAATTCACCTGTTATGAATGCTTCCCACACAATTTTCCCAGATATATACACATATACAACTCAAAGGTAAATTGTATACATTTTCTAGGCACCTCTCACTGTGCCAAGCACTCCCCTGGTGCTGTCTACGGGCCTTCTTATAAGTATTAAACCCCTGTGTCATTGACATATATAGCACTTTAAAATATAATGGAATAAGATAGAAAAGACTGTAAGGTAACCAGTTTTAACAGTAACACTTGTAATGACAATTAACAAGACTGTGTATCTGTGAAAGTCAATGCATGGCAAAAATGCCTATGCCAAGAGTGAAGTATAAGAAGTGCAAACACAGATAACAGTTTAATCCCTTAAGGCATATAAATAGCAGTTCTCTTCACAACATGTGAACAAATCTAACAAGAACCTGAAAAAATACAAGCATACTTTAGCAACATCCGAAGCCTTATGTGCACATAAATCTAAAGAAATCTCAATCATCTGTGTTCTACAAATACACAAGTCCTCTCATCTTCAAATTCCCTGGCTAAATGGTTACTTTGTTATGGTGTAGACTCATGCCTCTGAGCGCAGTGAATACGCATATGAGGTGTGAACTCATTAGAATTCCTGAATTCCAAACTTTTGCCTTTGTGTAGCAGATGTACACAAAGTCTAGACACTACCTCAGTGTTTTTTGCTAATGGGCTGTAACTGTGAATGGTTTCTGGCAGGGAGAAGGAATACACAACAATTCAGACCCCCTTACCTGCAATGGGGATGTCAGCCAGGATACACTTACAAAGTGAAGAAGTAGTTGTATCAAGGTTTTAAATGGAAGTGAGCAGCACACATTTTTTCAGTTTCCCTTCACTAATATCCTGCCTTTGCTGAAAACTGTATATTACTGTCAATTAATATTCTCATATCTTTTAAGGACAATGATACAAAATGCCTTACAGACAGCATGTCTGAGATCACTGCTCAGATAAGAAAAAAAATGAACACAATACAAAGATATGGCAAAGCTGCATTGCTGCAAACAATACTCATAAATAGTTGTGTGGTCAGACATTGCACTAAATATGTAATTAACACATACAAACAACTGAGAGTGTACAAGTGTTATACATCTTCTTAACACTGTGGATGAAATGAAACATGTTTGTATGCACAATGATTTACATATTTTTTGTTTCACTGGTGTGACAGTTCAAATCCAGACTTGTGTAAAAATCTTTAATGTGTACTAACATTTATTTTGTGTTTATTTAAGTTTTTTTTTTCTTTAATACCACTAATTGCATGGCAAGCAGCTTAGCACAAACAGGGGAAATGGAGAAATACAATAAATGTCATGTAATGTACTATTATTGATAAACAATACATAAACTACACCTGTGAATCACCTACGTGTCTAGCATATCTGCTAAACACAGTGATCCACACAGTATATACTATCTGCAGATGATGGCTCAAATCCCACATTTGTCTTTAAGGATGAAACCTAATAAACAATGCTCAGAAAGATAAAACAAGGTGAGATTTGCTTATCACGTTTGCACATCACTTACCATCATGCAAACCTGGCCTAATAACCCACACACAAAGCAGACAGAATAGCTGCAGAAAGGATGCAGAGACTCTCGATTACAAAAGGAAACATTGTTTTTTTTGCATTTCATCACGCAAACCCGCCAAGCGGCACTGCATGACGGTTAACAACCTTCCCCAACACCTCCAGGTCTAGAACACCTGCAGACAGGAAGCAGACAGTAGACAATTTCATAAAGGATACATTGTACTCTCTATTTTTTGCCACCAGGCAAACATGCTAAGTGGTGTTGCGAAGCGTTTAACACACATACTTAATAATGAATATGTAAATATATATCTGTTTTCTTAACTGTTCCAGAGGTAGTAGGTGTAAGTGTAGGGCTGCAATTCAGGTGAGCCTGGGTTCTAATTTAGCACACTCCCAATTTTATTAATGCTAGTCCACTTAATTTTAAACAAATAAAAAAAAAATCAAACAATTATAAACAGCAATAAGTATGTTTAGCAGTGGAGCTCATATAAATTACATGTGTGACTAACAGTATACTGAATATTGTGTGTTTGTAATCATAATTTTCTTCTCTGGCCGTGGATGGCCTTCATATCAAAAAGATACTCATATGCACATTAATGTATAAACCAGGACTTGTGAGGTCACACACATACCTGGTTAACTCTTCACTCTGTCAGGTGCATTTATATAAAATTAATGAGCATGTTCAAAAAGCACATATGTAAGAATATACTTTGTCTTTAATGCATAGGTTTGAATCCCACATTGCACAAATTAATTTTATCAGTGTGTAAAGCCACAAAGAAAGTGTCAGGTCATAAAATTTATGCTCCCAATACACGTCTGCAAAGCTGAATCAACTAACAGTTACAGCAGCAACGAGCCCATAAACTAATGCCAACTGTTAAATTAACCTTCCTATTTCAAAAACTACTCTCCTCTCTCTTTGGCACTGTTGCTCTCTGCTTAACATCGTGCAAACCCAGTTGTTATGGTTGTTCCGGTTTGCGCACTAGCAGTAAACGAGTAGCATTAATTGGTGGGAAAGCACTATTATCTGTTGCTGTTTGCCCTGATCAGACATGCCTGGAGATAGAAGGGAAGGTGCCTAGTTTAGGGCTCAGAGGTGTGGTATTGAGAAGTCCAGAATCTTTATTGGACTCCCTGTAAAGTACCACAGCCATGGACTAGTCTGATCAAGGTTGTCTCCAGTGCAACTGGCATTCCATACACTGGAGAACAGGGTAAGCACTGCTATAATGACCTCAAAAGGAATAAGCAGGATATGCTCAACCAGTGGTTGGATGAGTTTAGGGCAGCTGATATCCCACAGCAGTGTAAGTATACAGATAAAGAGAATCGATATTGGATACAAAGCTGCATATACCAGTCTCGACTATATGCAGCTTGGTGCTTAGGGCTGTGCACAGCACCACTGGTGCACGCCTATGCCGGATGGTGAGGATGCTCTCTTTTATGGTCCATAGGAGAAGATGTCAAGCACTCCAACAGCTAGTGGAGTAAGGGGACAGTGATGCCAGACCTGCAGGTGAGGACTAGATTCTCACTATCTCCATGATGGGCATGGAGATCTGTTTTCCCGTCCCTAAACCCAATCATGGTGTCCCCCTACCTGTCATGTCTGTCACTGTCCATGTGCATTGTCCTTGTTTGTACTGTTTGTTTGAATCTGCTTCCTCACCTACCCTACTTACCTGACCAGAAATACCTATGTCCCTTACCCAACATTCCTCTCTTATTGAAGTAAAAAAATAGGCACCTGTCCCACAAAAAGAATACTGTCCCACACATAGCTCTCCACTTTGTACATGTATCTTCTTGACACACTTGATTTCGTCCAATTGGCTAAACAACATGCTTATATTGTTGCCACCTCTCTTTGGTAAGGTGACAGTCCAAATTCAGATATTTATTTATTTTATTATTTTTATATTTATTTTATTATTCTGTACATATTTTCATTTTACACTGTTGAAGTGTATAGCTATGGTTCTTTCCTACCGCCCTCCTGAACATTCCCATATTATTTTCCCTAAGCTCCTCCCCTGCTTGCTTCCATTTTACCACTTTCCTAAGTACCCCATTTTAACACCTCTACTCTGGTCAAAAAATAGAATGACACCACACACAAGTGGAGAAAAAACAATGAAGCCCTTCTCATTTTGTCCTCTGTGTTTGTTGGGAGTTTGGCATCGCGCATCAAAGCCAAGTGATGATGAATGGCTCTTCAAAGGTGCAGTTACCTTCATGTAATGCTGATTAAACACAGAAGGTAACACACATTGAAAGGAAAATAAAGAATTATTTCACTGCATTATAAATACATATTTAAAACTGTTAGATATACTGATATTTGAACCTTGTATGATCTGGGCTCCAAAAGAAATCAGTCCATGCATTTACTGTCCCAGAGGCAGCTAAACAGGAGGTGTGTTTCTTACACTCAATACTATCCACACTGCTGACCGCCACACCTCTTCACTTAACATGACTGCACTCAGGTAAGCAAAACAATACAGCTCTCATACTTTTATCACTGAGGCACAGGCTTGCATTTGCTCATCTCTTAATTATGAGCAAAAAGAGAAAGCAGTATAAATGTTTATTTTGCGTATGCAAACACTTTGCCATCAATCTCACAAACCAGCTGCTTGATGGTGTACTATGAAAAATGCTCATTAGCATGTATTAGTTATCTTTACTGTCCATTTAGTCTTCATCCCATGAAACTACATGTAAAAAACACAAAGTGAAGGCACTATTCAAGGAAAGAACACATTTACATAGTAGTTGTGTGCTATCTGCACCCATGCACTTGAAACCTGGTGTCTCACTACTTGTTCCCAAATACATCAACTACACTGCAGATATAAATAAAAAATGCTTTCTCATATACCATGTACATCTTTATATTGACAATACCCATTCAGAATTTCCAGTATTTGGAGTAATGTGGACAGCTGTTTGGGTACAGTTTGTAAAGCTGTCTTTTTAAGGTATACCTGCAGACTGGAAACACAACAGCAAACATTACACTTTGCATACTCATCAGTGTGGTAACATGCAAATCTTTAATACCTTGACAGTTATACATGGCTTCTCATTCATTTCAGACAGCCCTCCCAACATCTTCTCTCAAACATTCATTGTTGACGTCAAACAAAATAAACTGTCCTGAAGCATTATAATGGTCAGACTTGTGCCGTGGTTCTTGCAGTAAATACTTAGTTTGCTAGTCAGTGTACATAGGTAGGAGTTATAATATCACTGCAGTCAACTGATCTATGTGTGTGTGTGTGTGTGTGTGTGTGTGTGTGTGTGTGTGTGTGTGTTCACTTGGTTGACATTTGAGAGAGCATTTTACACCAGCATGTCAGATAATGCTGTTACCATCTTCTTCTCACCAGACATTGCTGATGTCATCAGCTATACAGTGTTGTCAGACACTATAAAAGTCAGACTTGTTCCGTGGCGCACTTGCGTTAAGTATTGTGCTTTGTAAATAGGTAGGTATGGGTTCCATTCTCACGGCAGTTAGTGTGTGTGTGTGTGTGTGTGTGTGTGTGTGTGTGTGTGTGTGTGTTCACTTGGTTAACATTGGAGAGAGCATTTTACACAAGCACGTCAGACACAATTACCATCTTATCCTCACCACACATTGCTGATGTCATCAGCTATAATGTTTACAAATGCTATAAAAGCCAGACTTGTGCTGTGGTTTGTAAATGGTTAGGTAGAGGTTCTATTCTCACTACCATCAATGCTCACTATGGTGACAATTTTAAAATGATATGCAAGTCCATAGCTATGTCAAACCCTACTCTGAACATTTCACTGTAGCTTACAATGATGATGTCATCCTGTATAACATGCACTCTGACAGGACTCAAGACATACGTGTGCTGTCACAGTAACATTAACTAATGTGCTAGCAAACTACTTTATCTACACATATAGGGATTATTATCAGACAGCAGGCGACATGTATGTCTGTACATACACATCACTTTTGAGACAATTTTACACAGAGATACTTGCAGTATGGCACAGGTGTGCATGTCCTACACCCCTCCCAACATGTTCTCCTTAGCATACAATGATGCTACCATACTCTATAAAGTGCAACGTAACAGTGCTATAGTCAAACATTTGCGGTGTTGCTACTGTGACATTGCATGGTATTTATATTCCATATCTACACAGGTGTACTCTTCAAATCAGGCCTTGTGTGTGTGTGTGTGTGTGTGTGTGTGTGTGTGTGTGTGTGTGTGTGCGTGTGTGGTTGGTGGTATATTATGGCCACTGTATATTCTCTGGAATCATTCATTATACTGCCACCTGAGCCCCATGCATCCACCATACTCCTTTTTCCACTGGCTACATGACATCCTTCCTGCAGAGGAGTGGAGGATGTCCTCATGTCGAATATGCATACAAACATCATGAAGCAGAGTCCTTCCATGAGCCTCTGCAAGCCATCTCAAGACCACTGCATGTGTGATTGATATTTATGTCATGGTGTGGTGCACGTCCCACATGGAAAGTGACAGGATGTACTGCAATCAAACAAGTATACATACAAGCACAATCGGCTATCTTCTATAATATAGATATAGGGATTTTTTAAAAGGTTTAATAATAGCTAGGATTTCAAGTGATGTTGGCCATTAGCCTAATAATGTCCTATGACTCTATGAATGTTTGACATGTCAAAGTTGCTGTCACGGACATGGTATATTGAGGGGCGGATGTACAGTATGGCTAGAAAAGGGTCTTACAATCTGTGATGTGAGCTAATCTACTGATGACAACTGATGCCATTGCAGTACCTGCTCCTTCTATAACAGCTGTAGTACTATGCCTCCTGAGAACTGCTGACATGTCATGAGATACTGTTATGTATATTAGTAGGATATTAGGACATGCGTTTGTGAAGTGTAGCAGATCAACCTTCTACCCAGTTCACAATCTGCCATCACAGTGATACTTGCAGTATGGCACAATGTTCTGTGATTGACATCAATATCTATTCATATTGATTACATCGCCACATAAGTCTTGCCTCAAACATAAAGGTTCATAGGTAAGTACTAGGCTATCTGCCCAAGAGCATTTATAAGCCTAGCCAGAATATGTTGGCTTTCGCCATCCCCTTAGATTAGTTCCCTTTGCCTCTGTCATGATTGTTATGCTGTGATAGACACAACCAATGTATCACATGTTTTGATGCAACAGGAACCCTGTGGAATTCATTGTATGTGCAGTTGTGTCACTATACCCAAGGATTACTGAGGTGGTCAGCAGCAACTTTGTGTGACCATTAACATTTACATCAGGGAATCTTCTGCATGACCCACTAACACCTAATCTCTAATGTGTCCTGATATGACATCATGCAGCTCAAACACAGATTGCCCATGAAACACATATAGATGTATGTTGTGCAAGAGATGTAAGTATGTGACATTGGTACAGTTGTATGACTGTGTGCATGGCAACAGTGTGTGGAATGCGATGAATGACCAAGGCTGTATGGAGGTCTTGTCACAAATCATTTATTCCAATACATATGAAATATTAAGTGGAATACACAACTAAGCAGAGATCTGTGTGTGGATGGCAGCAGACATACCCAACCAGAGGACACAGACAATCTGCTAGTTGACAGTTTGTATCACATATCACCACCATGCTGCCACTTGCCATCAGCCAAAGTATGCATGCAGACAGTACACAGTTTTTATTCTCAGGAGGGCAGAACATCTGTGCGGTCTCTAAGGCTAACAGCACAGAAGCAATAAGCCCTGGCAACATCACAGGTTGCCTATAGCATGACTTAAAACCTGACCTACAAGACACAGTAGGATCCATATGTCAACAGAGCCTCCAGACATCCCATGATCCCATAGAAGGGTGTACAACAACATGCATCCTTCTGACTGGGGGGACCATCACATGATGCATGAAGTTACAGACCCATCCTGACTCTCATCTGTGAGAAAGGCCAAGGAGTCATCATGGACCTTCTCTAAAAGGAAACAGGTAATATCCTGAGTGTGTACTAAAGCCACATGTAATTTATTCAGGCTACATCATGTCTGTTACATATGTTTGCTGTCTTCAAGACTTTTACCAAGGTCATGCATGATGTCAACACTATCATCCTGTGTAGCTTGACCTAGGCTAGGAATCTGATACAAATCAAGTCGGGTATTGCACAGAAACTGTCACAAGTGGCCATAAACACCTACATCACCAAGTGTGCAGACAACTGAAGCACATACATGAAAAAGAAAGATGTTGCAATGTGTGAAGTCACCTCTATCTAGAGTCCAGTGCCCAGGTCCATACCTTAGGGCTTGGTGGTAGGCCCTTTCCAGTCCATTATTTAAGTGTCAGACATCAAAACTGACTTACACATCCCTTCTCCAACTAGCTTTGTGGAGGACTGAAAATTGCAGACAATTATTGAATCTAAGTGTGGTAATGGTATAATGTATACAGTATCAACAAACACAAAGGACTGACGCCACAGCCATGGGACCACAGTAGATGAAGAATACTCATGGGGAATTAGTCCCGTTATGTTCATCCCTACAATTCATGTGTGTGTCCCTTTTCAATATACACACTTCTCCTGACTATTTATTTATAATGCAGTTTATGTACCCTTACTGATCATTAACACAGCTTTAATTCAGTATGCCTGACAAAGGTTTCCACAGTAATCTGCACCGTATACACTTTCATGTAATGTGCTGGAAATATATAAATTGCTTTATTAATAATGCTGTTAATCACTGTGTCATTCCACACAATCCCACCGACCTACTTTGCCCGTAGGTAAACAGGTTACATGACTGCTTGTGCTCATGCTGCTATACATGGTTTCCTGGCCAGCAAAATTTTAGCTGGCCACAAAACCGAGCTTGTTTACGTTTAAATGTGGTGCACAGCATGTATGTGCAATTAGCGCTGCTGCTCACTACTCAAACACGTAAACTCCATGCAGGCTTTGCGCTAAGCCTACACAGAGCTTATTGAATCCCTAGGTTTGTCTTTATATATATATATAAAAAAAAGTTTCTGGTTTTGAATAAAGGGCCTGCAGCTAAGAAATCCTTCCTATAGAGGTCTTTTTTTGGTTGAGGTGAGAGGTGTTTTTTACCTGCTGAAACTGATATTTTTTTCTTGAGATCTTTGACTCCGGGCTCTGCCCCATTCCGTTAGCCCACGCTACACTTGGGCTCTCTCTGCTCCTCTACCCTGCCCCCAATTCCCACCCACCCACACTACCTGTACATTTATTTCAAACAAAATCCCACACATCTCTCTAAACCACCAATTAAACATTACCACTCCCACCTGACACAACTTCCTTTCATACTCTCCACCCACCATTACACTATATCCACTCCCCCATTCCTTCTCCTGCTCATAATAACCATTCTTACCTCACGTAACTATCTCACTAATCTCACTCAACTACCTCACCCCAACCATACACCCCCTACACACTCCACATCTACCATAAAACCTGCCTACACACCACCTTTCACCTCCATAAATCATGAACTCTAACCACTCACCCCAACCCTACTATTCAAACATACAATACTGCCCATCCTACATACTCACTACACACACCCAAACCCACACTCCACCAACTCTCTCCCATTCCTACATTCAAACTCCACAATCCCACCAAACCACCTCACACTTCTCTCCTTCACAATACTCTGTCACTGTCTGGTGACATTCACCATAACCCAGGGCCCACACCCCCAGTTTCTACTCCCAACTCCCCCACACACACACTCACACCCCTAAATCTATACATCTTGCCACTTTAAATGCCCAAAGCCCAAGAAATAAAATCCCTAACCTCCATGCATGGCTTCACCATAACCATCCTGACATAACCGCCATCTCAGAGACCTGGCTTACACCCTCCATAAAGAACAATAAAATCCTCCCACCTGGCTACCAAATCATTCATAATGATAGACTTAACAAAAAAGGTAGAGGTGTAGCTATGATCTCCTCTTCCTCCTATACCACAACTCCTTACACCAATCCCATCCCTAACTTTAGTAATGCTGAAATTACTACTTTTCTACTAAAACTAAACAATCAAAAATTCAAATGTATAGCTGCCCTATATATACCCCCTGGTAACAACATCCCTGTACTAGAAGATATCCTCTACTGGTTTTCCTCCAACATATAAAATGAAACCTACATCCTAAGTGACACTAACATAAACTGGGCCTCAATAAATTCATTAGCCAAATATCAATCAGTCAATCTCTTCAATTTTAATCAGCTTATAAACTCCCCTACCAGTCCAAACAAAAATGGGTTCTCTGGCACCATCACTGAATGGATCCTTACATCTCATTTCAACCTTATCTCAAACGCAAGAATCCTTCCAGACCCCTTCAGTGACCACCTTCCAGCTTTTGCTGACCATCACCCCTGCCCTCTCCAGCAGAAACACCTCTACAAACACACACGCAGTTCATTTCAACCCTCTAACTTTCTCTGAATGTCTACAACTTACAGACTGGCTCCTCCTAAGAACCCTGCCCCTCGACAGTACCTACTTCAATGACACATTCATAAAAACTCTCAGTAACATGCCCCTATAAGAACCAAATGAATCAAAGCTAATGCCTCCCCTGACTGTCCAAAGAAACCAAACCTACCATGCTACAAAGAGATAAAACCTGGAAACTATATATATATAAAAAAAACTACCCAACTACCTAATAGAATTCAAACAACTTTGTAACTCTATAAAAAAAACTTATAACCAGAATTTGTAAATTATACTACTTCAAACGTCAAACCACCCACTCAAACAACCCTAGAAAGTTCTGCTCCACAATCTCCTCCCTCCACTCTGGTAACAAAGGGAACCCCTGCCCAAACCTAAACCTTACTGACCTGGACACTGCCACTCAATTTAATTCCTTCTTCACAGATTGCATAGCCAAACTGTCCTCCTCTTTTCCCCACCCCCCAACATCGACTCCTCCAGCCCCCCAACCCCACCAACCACTTACACCCTCCCTTCAACCTTGAACCCATCCCCACATGTACTATAAAAAAACTACTCCTCCAACTAAAACCTAGCCGGAATGCTCCTGACAATCTCCCAAAAACCTTCCTAAAATTAGCAGCTGACAGTAAAGCACTTCCCATTTCCATCTTAATCAACAGATCCATCCAAGAAGCAAATGTCCCATCCATCTGGCGCCATGCAAACATCATTCCACTACACAAATGCGGCAATAACACAAATACTTCCAATTTCAGACCAATAAAGTGATAATGGACATCAGTTGGGTAATAACAGCCCTGTGTTTCTAATGCTTAGTCAAACACTCCGCTTGTGCTGTGCTGATGAGGGCATAACAAGGACGAAATATGCATATCCACAGCTAGTGGGGTTTGGCTTTATTGGCCTGAAATTGTCCATTAAAATGATGAAACAAGTCATGGGCATTCAGAATCGCCAATTAGCTGAAACACCTGATGTTCATAAGGAGCATTTGCATATATCCCATGTATCTCTGATACAAGAGGTTTGGGAGGTCACTCATTGGAAGTTTTAGCTTTGCTGGAGTTTTCATTTTGTTTTTACCACTCAGAAATCATAGAAAAACTCACTAAGCTAGGCATCAATCCCTATATCACTAGGTGGGTTTCAAACTGGCTCACAGACAGTGAAAGTAGCTGACTCCAAGTCAGACTGTCGACCAGTCATGAGTGAAGGCCACAGGGATTGGTCCTGGGTCCTCTCCTGTTTATCTACTTCTCAGAAGTCCAGGCCAACACAAATGGACTCATGCTGTCAAAGTTCGCAGACAAGTGCAAGTTGGGAGCCATTATTAACTCCCCAAGTGATGTTGACATCCTACAGAAAGGCCTCAGTGAGACCAATGACTGGTGTCAGAACCATGGTCTTAAGCTCAATGCCAGAAAATGTGTCGTCATCCCCTTTGGGAAAAGCCCAGTTCCCATGAACTACCACATCGATGGTAGTTCACTGAACATAGAAGGCGTTATAAGAGATATGGGAACACAGGTTGACAGCAACCTCTCTTTTAACCACCACACTGCCACTGTAGACAGAAAGTCCTTCTATGTGGCACATCTCACTACTAAGGGTTTTGCATCCAGGAAGAAAGAGGTCATTGTCTCCCTCTACTCTTCCCTCATTAGGCCAATCATCGAGTACAATGCCCCATTTGGCATGTACCTCACTAGACACCAGCAACTACTAGAGAGGCCGCAAAAGTACCTCACAGAGAGGATCCTAGGCCTTAAACACTTGTCTTATATGGACAGACTCAAAAAACTCCAATTATTTTCTGTCTTATATCGCCTACTTCAAGGCGATCTCTGCTCGACTTACAAAGCCATGTCTGACCCAGCTATGTTAGAAATGCTACATTTAAAGAAATCCCAATCCCTCCACACCACATGCTCCTGAGACCTCAACCTCATTACCACAATCAACAGAATGTGCTGGAGAACAGGTTCATAACTCACAGACTGCCCATGCTATGGAATAGACTTCCCATACATGTCAAACAGAGCACCTCACTGGTGGATGAGAAATAGAAAATTCACCCCGGAGATCACTCCAGTGGCTCTACTAGACTGAGGCACTGGAAACTAAGGTCAGGTGACACGGTGCCAGGGTAATCCTATGGGCTAGGCTTGTAAAGTCTCCAGGGCCATTAGCCTAGTACACACCTATAAACCTATTAGGCCAGAGAATGGGAAATCACACCTGTTGATGGCAATGAGAAGCTATAAGAATAACAGAGCTCTTTAGTGCCACTGCTCTCTGCACAAACTTTGGGGTGTGGAGAAAAGGAGGAAGGCATAAAAAGTCCCGGAGACCTAGAGTGTGTCAGAGCATCCCTGGATGACTCCCCCTCACAGGAGATCAGATCAAAGAACTTGTTGCCTCTGGTTCTCATGAAAAAGGCAAAGGGTGCAACACGGTGGCCACAATGGCTGGAAATTTGCTCTGCTACAAGAGGATTGAGCAACCATTTGTGAGGCCGAAGAATGTATCTGCTCAACTTGTATGCCAGAACACTGGTTTTCCCTGTAATGTGTGTTGCTACCAGAAAGCAATGCGAATATGGTGCCCAGTGCCATAATTTCATGGCTTCTTGACACAAGGGGTAAGGCCTGGTTCCTCCCTGCTTGATGATATACCAAACAACAGCCATACTGTCAAAGATCACATCTAAGGGGAGAACGTCCTGAAATGCCTACAATGCTAGGAAGACTACTCTCATCTCCAAGATACTGATGTGTAGACTGGCTTCTAGGAGGGAACATATGCCCAGGTTTGTACTTTCTACATAATGCCACCCCCCAACCCTAACAGGGAGGCATCTGGGGTCACTGTGGTCTGCTGAACATGAAGAATAAGAGGATATCCCTCTTTAAGTAGAAGGGTAGTCAAACTCCAGAGAATGTGTTGTCTGCAAATGTTTGTGAGAATGATCAGATGGTTCGTTCATTGATGCCTGATGGACCACTGTACTGAAAGTGTCCACTGAATTACTCTCATGTAAAACCTGGCTAGAGGGATCAGAGTAATGGAGGCAGCCACAGAAACTAGAAGGCAGAGAACAACTTGTCTGGTGGTTTCTTTTGTAATAGAAGTTGTTGAACTTGTGAATTTACAGTCAGGATACGTGACTGAGGAAGTTTTGAAGTGAGTGCTGTTGTGTCTAGATGGGCTGCGATAAATTCCAAGGACTGGGCTGGCTGACACTGGGACTCCTGAAGATTCACTGTGATTCCAAGATTGATAAACAAACGGGGCAAGGAACCCCTAGAAAACAGGAACAGATCCTTGGATGAAGCAGTTATGAGCCAGTTGTCTAGATAAGGAGACATCCGAAATTGCTGCAGATGTAGGTGATCTGCCACTATTGCCATACACTTGGTGAATGCCCAGGGAGCTGTGGTGAGACCAAAGGATAGAGCTCTGAAATGGTAGTGAATGGCTCTCAGCCAGAAACAAAAATACGTCCTGAAGCACCTGTTCATTTTGATGTGGTAGTATGCATCATGGAGATTTACCAAGCATATCCAGTCACTCTTCTTCAACAAAGGAAGAATTGACTGAAACATGACCACCCAGAACTTGGTTTGAACTACAAAACTGTTCAATTGCTTAGATCCAAAATTTGTCTTATGTCCCCACTTTTCTTTGGCAATAAAAATAATCTTGAGTAAGTTCCGGTTCTCTATAGTCTGGTGGGACCTCTTTGATGACTTGATTTTGC
Source organism: Protopterus annectens (assembly GCF_019279795.1). Taxonomy (NCBI): domain Eukaryota; kingdom Metazoa; phylum Chordata; order Ceratodontiformes; family Protopteridae; genus Protopterus; species Protopterus annectens. The sequence goes on along the minus strand of NC_056741.1, from coordinate 330,019,993 downwards.
AAAGGCTTCTCTATTTCTGAAGCTGCAATTTCCTTTGCAAGGGTGGGACACATCGGGAATTTTCTTCTGAGGTGGGGGAGAAGAAAAAATAAAGGATGAAAGAGCTTCTGATTATTATTCCCTGTATGCACTTGTCTTGGGTGATGGATGCCTAAGCCGTCATATGCAGAGAAAAGCACCTCCTGACTGCTTCCAGAGTAGGACAGCCAGGGAACCTTTCAGGAGCACTGATAGGGTTTCTCTGAGAATGGTCATCTGAAGCCCTGATGCTGAGGATCAGGTCTGCCTCTTGGGTGATGTCTTTGAGTTTTCCCCTCTGCTACAGGGAGCTCTGGTTCCAGAAGTATTCAGTGAAAATGCCTGAGATTTTCTGAACCATCTTCTCTTCATCACCTTTTAATTCCTGGAGCAGGAGCACTGGGGAGTTGAGGTACAAACAGGTTTGATCGATGATGGGGGCATTAATGAGGGAAGTCTTGAAGTACTAAGTGAAACCACAAACCTGCAACAAAGCATGCCTCTTGATGGAAATACCTGTGCTGGCTGTGCTCTAGATGTCCCTTCTGTGGCATAAGATATGAGGTGCATATAAGCATTGGAAAGGGATACGAGGGTAGCCATCTGAAAATCAAGGGTCTTCTACTGATTCTCAGAAAAGGTCCCTCTGAGATAAGTGGAGATTTCTTTAACCATACCTCTCTGAAGATGTTTAAAATGTGTCAAACTAAGCACCCTCGTTGAAAAGGTAGATGAGGCATAAACATGCTTCACAAACCTGTCCAAGGTTCGAGATTCCCTTTTTAGCAGATGGACAGTAGATGGAGCTCTCCTCAGCAAGCTCCTTTTTGGTGGCTACTGCCACCATAACAGAATCCACCGCAGGGCCCTTGTTCCAATGTTGATGGTCTTTAGTGGGCTACCAAAAACCTGTCTTGCTTCGTAGTGATAGGCTCAACTGTATCAGACTCCTACCATGACCAAGATGAGATAAGGTTTACCATCTCATCTGTGAGTGGCACCCAAGACATAAATGGGCCAGAACCAAACGCCTTGAGGAAGACTAATTCCTCTGAACAGAGTGTCTACGAAAACCAACCCCCTTTCTGTTTAAGTAGTTCCAGAATCTCTCTGAACAAGATGTCTTCAAGGAGAGAGCTAGGGGAACCTTCTCTTTCCTCGAAATCATAATCAGTGGTCAGTGACTCTTCTGGAGGATCCAAGTGTCTCATTTTATACTTGTGTTTTCTTACTGCTTCAACTGCAGGTTGTTCAGGAGAGGACCTGGAAATATAAATAGTCTCATGTGGGAGAATAGGTTCAAGGTTCTCAGTAACTGGCTACCCTGATGAGATTAGACAATCACGATGCGGACCCTGCAGGGAAGGGTTGGATACAGCTGAGAAGGGGACGATTTGCTCTCAGTACGAACAGCACTCTCTAACACCTCAAAACCTGAGCCTGCAATGGATAAGGGGAACTTCTTTGGATCTGGAATCCTAGGGAGCAGTTGAACTCTGGAAGCCATTTGTCTTAGATCCAAGATGGTTACCAGAGTGGAACTGTCAAATGCTAAGATTCCTAGAAAAAGGAACAGATCCAAGACCTGGGATCTGAACCCAACATCTCAAAGTCAGAGCTGACATTACGGATCAGGGAGTTGGATGGCTACAACTCTGCCTCAACAGAGAACTGACAAGAGTCGCTGATACATGGAGCCTTGGCTCAGAGACCGATCTTCCCTGGGTTAAAAGTAGGATCTAAGGGCTCTAATCTGAGAAATCAGATCAGATAAGAAGCAACTAGTTGGTGTCGAGGGGAGAACCCTCTACTGGATCCAACAGTAGTCAGAGTCTGGAGTACCCCCAAATGGATTGGGGTATGAAAGAAATACTGCATTATTCTGTCCATGTCTGCTTCAGTGAGATTCCTTGAAGATCTGACTGACTTTGAAGATGCTGAAGACTGGAGTATGGAATGACAGAACTGATCCTACAGGACAGGAGCACAATGTCTTGCAGACACCAGTTCAGGAATGAACCGCGAGAGAGGTGCCATAGGATCTACCATTATCGGACCTGAGGGAGGAGTTGGTTCCAAGGGTATAGCCACTTTTAGAGCTGGTGCAGAGGGGTGGTACTGGATCCAGCAAATGTATTCTTGAAGGTTGTTGTTGTTTTGATTTTTCCTCCTGTTTTGTTGCTGGAGAAGCAGAAGAAGGTGAAGAAGCCCCTTCTGTTACTGAAAAGGTCGAATGAGGAGAAGAAGTCTTAGTACTTGTAGTGGGAGAAATCAAACCCCTAAGAATAAGTTTGTTTCACTTCTTCACCAAAGCTCTAGCCAAAGAGGCCTCATAAATACTACAAGTTATGTTAAGGTGAGCCAGATCCAAGCAGTAGATGCACTTATGCACATCAGAATTAGGCAATTTGTGTGAGGAACGCACACATTTTTTGAAACCCGAAGGCATGTCAGATGTATTGAGGAAAAATAACTGTCTGTAGTTAGTACCAGAAGAAAGACAGGAAAAGACGTTAAATCCCAATAAAGATTGTTACCATCAGAAAGAAGTTAAACAGTGAATACACTTAAATACGTACTACACTAAGTAAATGACACTACAGACTAAATGCTATTCGATAGATGCTATAAGGTCAGACAAAAAAAAGGGGGGTAAAGAAAAAATGGTTGAGAAGAATTATATCGATATCTGTATTTATGTTTCCCTCTCCATAGATTTGAAAGGATACATAATACAAAATCCAAAAAAGACCTGGAGAACAACAGAACCCTTCAGCTGTTGAAGAAAGGCAAAAGAGACCTGAGGTAGCTTCTGTGACGCAAGGGAATTATGGGTATTGGAGGAGCCTAAGCACAGGGTCCTAAACTCTGAAGCAGCCGAAGACTGATCCATTGTCTGATTCCAGACGTTTATACAGAGGAATGGATGGAAAGACAACATCAGATCTAAACTTACATAGTTATCATAATGTTAGATATGGAAGTGTAGGATCACCGCCATCAACTGCAGGACTAATGCTATTAGGAGTTAGGCTGCTAAGCATCTGAAACTTTCCAGGGTACTGACCCCTTTCTCTTTATACTGATGCTAATCAAAATAGCCTCCTCTACAAAATTTAGTCTTGCAATGCTAAAGTGGGACAGAATAAATCAAAACAAAAACAAAAGGACCTCTAGGACATGTCTGCAACAGGGCATGGGAAAGGAGGATTGGTACGTTGATGAGGACAGCCCTGTTTATTCAGATCTTATGTAATGAAAAGTACATAACTTTTGTATTTGGTATGAAAATGTATAGCACTGTCAACAGCAGGCCAGAGTTATAATCTTATCCTGCTGGGTGGTCATCTTCATGGAAGCATACCTACAAAACTATGGTCCCAAATGAAGACTTAACTATAGAGATGATACCTAGCTTGTACTATGAATGCCGCGGTGGTACGGCGGTAGCGTTGTTACCTCACAGCGAGAGGTTCTCCCGTTCAATTCTCGGTTTGGCTTGGGAGTGCCTTCTGTGTGGAGTCTGCATGTCCTCCCCGCGGTTGGGTAGCATTCAAAAGACATGCGTGCGTAAATGGGCGTGCCTTCGTTGAAGGTTGGGCGTCAAGCTGGCACCTCGGTATTTCATAAAAAAATCTACTGCCAATCATTAGCAGACCGGAGTTCCACTGTGGCGACCCCTTACTGGGAAAAGCCGAAAGACAAATATCAACAACCTAGCTTGTACTATGTTGCAATAATTACAGTGAACTGGCTACTGAAAAATATTATCTAAAGACACAACTGGAAAAATGCCGAGAGGTAGCCACTACTCTATTTGAGTGAGCTCCAGCCACAGAAGACTAATGTTTATTGTGTTTTTCCTTAGTAAAATTTAAGGCAATGAATCAACTATCTGGGCAAAGTAAGTTTGGACACTTCAGAATCAATTTAAGAAAAAATCAAAACAACTTTGTCTTTTCTAAAAAGATTTGGTCCTGTTAATTTAAAATCTAAGTTATATGTGGCCATCCAAACAGTGCACTAATATACACCATTACGAAAAATTAAATAGGAAAGATTGACACATAACACTTGTAATTCAAAAAAACATTCAGGATGTTATAATGGCCACGAAATGTGCCTTTTCCATGATAAATATTTCAAGTTAATAGCCACATGAATCGCAAAGAGGGCCACAATCCTAAAAAAGTGCTAATATGAAAGTACCTCTCAAGAAGGCCTTACACACTTTTAAAGAAACTAATAAATGGGCTGGAATGCTGAAGAATAATAGAAATGGATGCAATATGCACTTTAACATAAGAAAAGCTTAATTTGGAGTAAAAGATCTTTGTAAGATTGTCAAGCCGCGAAGGAACTAGGTCGGTAAAAGGTTAAAAACTCTTTGAAGTAACCGATATTGAAAAGAAAAGTCCACTTTCTCTTGTACATTTTTTTAGTACTGGTCTCTGAACTACTTGCCAGGGTATGAACAGTTTATGGCCTAGTTCAGGCACCTAGCCAGCATGACATTTCCCTGTGGTACATTTGGTTGGGGACACACGGCTGAAATGACATTCAGCTGCAGAGAAATATGGCAGTTGTGAATTCCCTGTGGGCAAACAGAGGAACACAGTGTCATGCCCACAACTTCAATAACCAAATGCACAGGGGGGAAATAATGTCCATGGCCTACAAAGCAACATGAGACAGCAGGCAGTATGACAGGCATTGGCAGCTTGCTGGCCAGTGGGCATATCAGTTGTAGTAAAAATGCAGTGCACAATTGTCAGCACCTTTATAAGCAGTGCATGTGAACCACTTCCCCCTTTCACAGTATCTAGAGAACATTAACCTAAAATGCATAATGGAACTTTAATGTGACTACACTAGAATGCAGGACATTCTCCATGCTGTAGCATACTTGTACATGTTGTAGATACATACATATGTACTGCACACTGAGCACAACACTCATTAGTTCTAATGCCCCCATGCACTTGGTTATTAAAGCTGTAGGCAAGGCAGCGTGTGCTTCTATTTGCCCACAGGGAATTCACAAAAAGCCATATTTCTCTGGAGCTAAATGTCACTTCAGCCACGTGTCCCCAACCAAATGTACCACAGGGAAATGTCTCGCTGCCTAGGTGCCTGAACCCTTTATGGCCACTAATGTAAAACAGGAAACCACACAGTTAGGTGGAGGAAGTGCTGATTCAGGTGAGGACAGTCAGATGTGTAGGACAACAGAGTTCCAAAAGGAAACAGATGTAGAGGATTCCCCAGAAGATGAGCTCTATGCAGTAAAAAAAAAAAATCACACCTTTAGAGGTCAAAATGTGGCTGTTGGAATCACTGTGGACTTGTTCTATCTGGCATTTTGTGTGAATTCAAAACAAGGGGAAATGAAGGTAAATTGTAAAGGAGTACTGGGTGACATTTTGGACATCCTCAATCATGGAACATTCTTCTAGCAGAGAGATAAAGGAAAATAATTTACTGTAATTGGTGCTAGCCAGAGATGCAAAGAGTCTGCAGCAAGGCACTGTCAGGAATGGAAAATATTCCTCTTTATTGATAAGTCCGGCAACCACTCTTGGAGCATCAGTAAGCAGTGACTGAGCCTGGCCACTAGAGTATTGGCCTCCACTGGAATGACACTGGTAATCGGCAAGCATCATGTTGATTTGTATGGGTCTATCACATTTCGTTGAATGGCTACTCAGCAAATACCCACTTGCCGAATACCTATTATTGAAGCAGCTCTTCAGCGAATGGCAGATTTTAACTAGGGCACACAAGTGGTTAGCCAACCGAGCAACCTCAAAAAAAAAAAATTTAAAACCTGCCAAGGTGGGGGGCTATGCTCCCCATATTCCCCAACTAAATATACCACTCTGAGATCACACTACAGTGGGGAAAAGGGCAAATTCCAGATGACGACCAACCTCTAGTTTGCCCTAGTTAAAATCTGCCATTTGCTGAAGAGTGGCTTTGATAAACAGGTATTCGCTGAATACCGATTCGACAATATGTCATAGACCCGATTCGTACATACTCATCTCTTCTCAAAGGATAGCATAGGAGTGAATTCTAACTTGCTTTATGTACCAGTGCCATGTTGGCAGTGTGGATAGCTGTAGTACCTGGCAGCAGAGAGTCCTGAAAGAACTGCAGTGTGAGTAGGACTGCCTTCATGTCCACAACACTGATATGCAGACTGATCTCCATCTACATGATAACAGCAAGAACAGAAGTGGGGATATAAAATGGACTGCCCCAACTAAGGTTTGGAGTGTGAAACCATCTGAGATTTAATTTGCATGTTCTAGAAATCCTGTTGTGTTATGAGATTTGTTAACTGAGACACCGAATTCTATAATGGAAGGATTCTGTCACTGGGAAGATGGGTCACATAGGATAGAATATTCAGGGAGGAATCCTATAAATGTCAGTTTTTGATAATGAGCCAGTTGGGACTTTGCAGTGCTCACTGTAGTTTTCAAACACCAGAACAGACTCAGAAAAGTCTCCTTAGCAGAGATGAGACTGCTCTTTGTTTCAGCTACTTGCAGTCAGTTATCTAAGTAAGGAAAAAAAACTCAAACCTTCACTCTTTTAAAGCTCTAGTTTGCTGCAATTTCCTGCATGCATTTGGTAAACACTTTGGGGGCTGGCATGATAATGAACACATGAGTCTAGAAATTACAGTGACTGTCTCCTACCCTGAAGAACAATAAACCTCCTGGACTCCTTGCTGACCCTTATTTGCAGATATGCATCTTGAAGGTAAAGACAGCATATCCAGTCTCCATCAGATAGACAATGAACACTAAACTGGACCATGACCATCCAAATGGTTTATTCAGGGACACACTCATTTGAGCCACTGAAGCTTAGATATGGGTTTGAGGTCCTTCATCTTTTTAGAAACTAAAAACCTGTAGTAATAACCTGATCCTGTCTGCTCTGGTGGGACCTATTTGATGGTTCTTCTCATTATGAGGTCTGTCACCTATTTTCATGGCATACTCTTCTGATGGAGTGGAAATTTGGGCAATGGAAGAGAGTGGGACTGGGGAAGCTTCTGGAAGGGAATTGTATAGCCTCTGGATATTACTGTCCTTACCACTTGTCTTGTGTGATGGCTAGCCACGCCTACAAGTAAAGGATGGATGATTCCCAACTGCCTAATCTGGGACAGTCAAGTAAGGTGTTTGATTGCTGTTCGCAAGAGAGAGAACAATAGAAAATCTGCTGCTTCTGTCTCGGCATCTGGGATAGCATCAAAAAGTAAACTAGTAAATGTTTTTGTGTCCTCAGCAAAATCATTCACAACAAGCTGTGATTATGAACAGCAATTCTGGAACCTGATGCTCCAGAAACAATCTTAGCTGAATTATGTGCAAGTTTCATGGCGAAGCTAGTAGCAGAAGATACAAACTCCATATGTGGCTGCAGTCTAAATTTCAGCTGCTCATCAAGCAACTCTATCAGTGATCATCTCATCAGTTAGATCTCACTTGAATTATAACCTCTGAGACAGACAATGGTCTACCCTCAGGGAAAATGTAGAGAATGTGTCTACCCTCAGGAAAAATGTACAGAATGCAAAAATATGCTTCCCAAATATATTCTTGGTCCTTGATTCTTTATCATGGCAATGAACAACAGGACTCTTGAGATCCAGATGACTATTTAATGCAGCTGTGACAACACTGGAATCAGGCACAGGGGGTCCCAATCCAATAAATGCAATCCTTTAGGAAGTCAGAAAATCTTGTCCAGTCTCCCTTGGACCACTGCCAGCACACTGGGGTTACCAGTCAATCCATTTTGCCTCTAGAAAGGTCACTCAGGAAAAGGATTGGGAGGCCAAAAAAGTTCTGGAAGGATCCTCTGCAGAGAGATTTTGAGTCAGTGAACCATCCCTCCCTCTTCCTCATCATCACAAGTACTTTCACAAATGTGGGTCATTCAGGGGACAGCTAACAGTCTATCGCACTGGAGAACAGTCCACATTTTTCTTCTTGCAAGTATGATTTTTACCAGACTTCAGTCATGGTAGGTCTAAAGATGATTTAAAAAAAAACTGGATGTATTCTAGGTATGTGTGGACAATCCTACTGGAATTTCCAGGAACTTCTAGAAAACTGCTTTAATGAACACATCATTTAACTAGTGCAAAATGGTAACCATCCGAAATGTCTGGATCCTCTAGTATTCATGTCCAACCTGCGGCCCGCGGGCCACATGCGGCCCTCAGAGCTCTTCCATGCGGCCCTCAACCTCTAACTGCAACATCGATGTACGCATGCCCCAAAACACTTTTTTTGTTTTGTGTTTTTCGCTCCCATGACCTGTAACCATAATGTCAGTGTGCGCATGCGCCAAAGCACCTTCTAGTTTTGTTTTTGAGCCAAAAAAGGATCAGTGTGTTTACGCCATTATTTTGCGCTGAACAATGTGTGTATGCGTGTGTGTGTGCGTGTGTTCTCACTGAAGAGGGACTCATGTATGGATTTGCAGCTGTTCCCTTTGAAAGGGACAGCAATTACCTGTGTTAATAGGAAAGTACGGAGTGAGTGAGTGTATGCATGAAAGCAGAATTGTGTGCGTGAAAGTAGAAGAGTGTGTGTGTGTGCGTGTGTGTGTGTGTGTGTGTGTGTCTGTGTGTGTGTGTGTGTGTATGTGTGCATGAGAGAGAGAGAGAGACACATGCACAAAGAGACTAACAATGATCATTCTACCTACTGAACACAAACAAGTTAGCTCACAAATATAGCATACATTAAGAGTACACTTTCATTAAATTGCGGCTTTCCTGACAGGGGGAGAGTGTTGCATTGAACATGAACTCATACCTCTTAACTGTATGGATTTTCAAAGAATGTCTGGATTTTTGCCTTATCTTCCAATTTGTGTTTTTTGCTTAGGAAAATAAAGTAGTCATCCAAGGTAATGCAGTTCCAGGGAGTAAGAATGAGACAGCAGCCTCGGGTTAATGGGTCAGTAGTGGACTGACTATGTGGGACTGTAGCATATAAAGTTGTATTGTTTTGTCAGACAAACAAAAAAGCACCTAGTACTGTTTTTTCATTGGTGGGTTCTAAGCAGTGGTAGATTGGACAACAGTAAGCTTAGCTTTGGTGGATCATCGATACTGGCAAATTAAGTGGGCACAATATCATTTTTTAAATGTTGAGGATTTTAGTGTGTATGTGTGTGCTTATGTGTTGGGAGTGCTGCAACAGTAGATGATTATTAAAGACAGAGACTTACGGACTGTGGAGAATATGTTTCTTTGTTTCAAAACCTAATACTTTGGTACGCATGCCAGAAGTAGATTTTTTAAGACATAGCTTCTTGCCATTTACAGTGGATGGATATTTACATTTAATGGACAATGTATTAGTGTGGGCCTGTGGGGTTCTGAAGGATGCCTAGTCTACCACTGCCAATGTCTTGTAAAATGACCTGGAAATGGATATTGGGATGTTACTGAAAAAATATAGTAAGTGGGCTTAGAAATATAGTTTAATTAAACAAAGTGTACTTTCAATTTACAGGCCATAATTTAATTTATTTCAGGTAGTCCAGACACTGGTAGATTGTATACCATTAGACTTAATTAGGGAGAGCTGTCATTCCGGGGAAACAAGCAGCCTTAGTTTCAGTGAAAGCTCTGTGGTTGCTTGCAGGTAGGAAGTTGCAGGATGTTGATGCAATGTGTTTTATGTATTATTTTTAATGAATTTGTCATTTCAAAGCATAGTTTTCTTTGATGCAAAAGAAGGCAGGACTGAATGAGCCATATAATGTTTAACTGACAATAATGGGATAGAAAGATTATAAGTGATGTGTAATGTTTGCAGCTACAGTTGTTTCAATGGTGTCTGTGATGCATAACTATTTTTGGGCCTGTGTCCCACTTTTATTTTTCGCTTTGTCCAGATTTCTTGCTGTAAGGTTGAGAGGTATGGTTCCATACTAAATCAGAAGTTGTATTTACCTTGGAAGACTTTTCGGCATAATTATGAAAAACAGAGCCTTTTTAATATCTCTGCTTATTTTCAATATAAACTGCCATGCAACCTTGCAAATAACCGTATTATTAAGCTACTTTACTTCTTTTGGAATTGACAGGTATGATTCATCTATTCGGACATAAGTATAGAGTGCTAATGTGACTGATTTCTTGCAGCAGTCTGTGGTTTACATAATCACAATATATTTTCTGTGTTTCTGGGTGTGTAATCAATTTAACAGTTTTAAATATGTTTTCCAAAAATAAATAAATAATCCTCTCTACACTATGAGCTATTGACAAAGTCTGGGAATTTGTTTTTTTCTAAAGCGAAGGTCAGCATTACAGCTCAGTAAACTGTCAGTCTGTGAGTAACTTCTGCACAAACTAAAATGAATGAATGTCAAATGTCTGTAGATTGGAGGGAAGTTTATTTTTATTTATTTTATTTTATTTTACATTTGTTTACCGGTCCGACTTGGCACAGGTCCATTTTCAGCAGAGGCCCGGGGAGAAAAGCTCCAAAAATAACACAAAACAATATAATACATGAGAGAGAGAGAGAGAGACAGCAAATTATGGCTGTAGTACTCGTACAATATGGCAGAGATTACATCTCGTAACAGTGAGAATCATTGTGGTACAGAATAAACTTAAAAACATTTTTTTTTACAGTTATAATTACAGCAAGGCAAACATCAATGAGTTACGTTTTTAGGAGAAAGCTGTTTGTACATAGCTGAAGCTCTGAAACAATCTTTTAGTATGGATTAACCTGGGGATTGACACAAGTTATATGTTTGCACCAGTATGTAGCATTATAGTTTATGGTTTTCTTATTGATTTACTTTTTTGCTGAGCAGTTGTTTGTTGATTTATTGGTGGTCCTTTTGGTGGTGGGAAATTACATGGATGAATCCATCTCTATTATGATATTTTTTTCCAGATATTTTGACTTCCAGACAATTTAATTCAGCGAGTGGGTGTCATGTGATTACTGAGGTTGCCTATTTTAGAAGTAGGGGCTTTTGTGTGTGTGTGTGTGTGTGTGTGTGTGTGTGTGTGTGTGTGTGTGTGTGTGTAAGAGAGAGATTTAATAAGTATACTGAATATAATTTTGCAAATGGAATTCTTAGTTAAACATGCCCCTCTTCTTGGGCAACTAGACTTGAGTAACCAATATTAGATCTTAGCCATCCAGCTGGGAAAGGTTAGTATGTGGATTTTCTATCTGGTTTGATGAAGGCTATGCTACTTACCCAAGGACTACATTTATGGCTATCCATTACTGAACTACACTGTTTGATAATGAGAGGAGCTTTTTACAGAAGTTGAAGGTTTTTGTGTCAAGAACCTGTCCATAAAAAGTGGCTTGTTTATGTTGCAGTGAAGGCTGTGGTCTTTGTAGTGAGCATTTTAAGTATAACCAGTATTTCTGAGGTAGAGGAAGTCTCTTAAGGCAGGATCTTTCTTAGCCTGGAAAGCAAGTCAATTGTGAAATTTATAGGGGCCAGTGAGAGACAGAGGAAAGCAAGAAGCTTTTTAGTCTGTTTAGATAACTAAGTGAACTTAGTCCTTTGACCTTTTTTGGCAGAAATGGTTGTAGTCTTTCTTTTGGCCGGGTCATTTTCATGTCAAAAGGGGCATTGCACTCAATAATGGCTCTTGTAAAGGAAGAATACAGGGATGTTATGACCTCTTTGTCCCTGGATGAGATACCCTTACTAATGAACTGGGCCATGTAAAAATCTTTCCTTACAACGGAGACAACGTGGTGGTCAAAAGTCAGGTTTCTATCAACCTGGGAGCCCAAGTACCATACAACTTATTGCATGCTTACAACATTGTTATTAATGTGATAATTTGTGGGGACATCACTCTCTTCAAAGGGGATGATGATGCATTTTTTGGCATTTAACTTGAGGCCCTTTTTCTGGCACCAGTTATTTGTTTAGGTGAGACTCTCTTGTAACTTTTTCAGAATTGTTTTATTAAGTCAGTAATGTGAATTCTTTACTTTATTGCAAATTTGTTGGCTTATTTTTGTGGATTATAGTATTGTAGGACTGCTGATGTTGACATTTTACGTAGCTGGACTGCTGGAATGGTTTTCCCAGTGAGAAATGCTAGTGCTGTAGTGAATATCTGTTTATTTGTAAAAAAAAAAAAAAAAAATATATATATATATATATATATATATATATATATATATATAGATATATTAACTAAGATGTTAGAATTAACTGTTAGATTACAGAATTAGAATGAGAATTAGAATTTTAAGGGAAATATTAGGCATTTATTACATTTATTCATTGTTCAAATGCACCTACAGTACAGCCAGGAGATCGACTGTGGTCTTCCAGAGCAACAAAAGAGTTAACTATATGATATATTTTATATGCGGCCCCAGGACCAGTTCTGTTCACTCAATGCGGCCCCAGCAAGCCAAAAGGTTGGACACCCCTGAGCGAATTCCAAAAAGTGGAGAATGAATGGCCTAAACATCGGACTTCTATATACTAAGTCTGAGACGCCATTTCTCAGAATATTCCTTTTCTCCAAGGTATCTCGGAGTTGGCATATATATAAGTTCAGAAGGGGATGCATAAAGAAGTTTTAAGGAGGAGAGTAATTTTCAAGATTCACTCTTCTCCTGTGTTTTTAGTCTTTTCTTTTTCGGCTTTTCAGCACTCGGTATTTTGAGTGCCAACATTTCAATAGGGAGCTGTGCAAAACTCATGCATGATTCACTTTTCTGGTAGTAGGCCTGCTTCACATAACAATACATTTAATACACCACATAAGGAACAACACAATACCAGAAATCTCAATAAAATAATTTATTTTACACATCATAACTTAATATTTTGCTATACAAGTTCCCCATCTTTCCACAGAAAATTAAAATAGTCTGAACAATTAAACTCTTCTTACGCTTTAACTCTGAGTAATAATTTTATTACATTCCTCCTTCCAAGAAATATTTACCCTAAATTGTCCATTTCTTTCTATAAAAAGTACTGGAACATAATTTCCTTAACCTTCTCCATTAGAAATGTAACTTCTTGTATACCGGGCTCTTGAGTGGATTTTCAGTTATTAGTTATCATCTTCTTTGCGGTTGGCCATGGTGGTGCAGCGGTTAGCGTTGTCGCCTAACAGCAAGAGGTTCTCTGGTTCAATCTTCAGCTGGGGTGCCTTCTGTGCGGAGTCTGCATGTCCTCCCTGTGGTCGCATGGTTTCCCCCGGCTGCTCCGGTTTCCTCCCACATCCCAAAGACATGCTGTAGGTGGATTGGACACTCAAAATTGGCCCTATGTGTGACTGCATGCGTGTGTGTGCCTTACGTGGAAAGTTGGGCGCTGGGCTGACAACGCAACACTGTAAAACTTTACTGCCAATCATGAGCGGACAGGTGATCCGCTGTGGTGAACCCTAACCAGGAAAAGCCAGAAGAAGTTATCTTCTTTGCATTTACTAGTGTCAGTGTTCTTATTGCTCTCATCATCTCTACGACAACAGGAAAGTCCACCCAGTATAGCAAGAAATCAGTCTCTTGCACTATAACTTAACTGTTAGCCACTGTAATAAGCCCACTACATCTTTTTTATACTATATTAGTTTTTTCACATCTCCAAAAAAAAACATCTTAGGAAAGACCTTGTGAAGTCTAACTGGTGTGTAAAAGTATTTGTGTAAGCAGTTCCAAGTAAAGATTCTGAATTCTCTTGATTTAGTTGCTTTCTTAGGGCATCACAAATGTTCCCCCAGGTCAAGTGTGATATTTTTTACCTGTTTTCTCCTATCATCTCTTTTTCTGCCTAGCTTTCTTTTCCCATTTGTCTATAATTGAGGCTTTATACAGCCTACTGATTAACCCCCTTATTTTGGTTTTCTGCAGTCATGCTTCAATTAACAGTTTAATCAATTCTGGTTTAACTCCCATCCCATCTTTCCTACGTATATCATATTTCTTTTAAATGCAGTAGAGTCTCCTATATTCAATTATTTCCCCTTGCAAGAAATTGAAGCCTCCTGTAACATGCCTGCTGGTCTAGGTTACCTGCTGTGTCACGTAACTGTTCCCAAAACAATACTTTCTCAGTCTCTTCTACCACTATTTTTCTGTGTTTGCTTGTCTGACTCCTAGCTGTTTGCTTAAGACAATTGGCCAAGCCTCAAACTGCATGGCTGATAAACTGGATTCCTAAAACATTTCAAGCCATTTTTTATATCTCTTTTGAATGCCACTGCCTTATTTTAACGGTTGTTTGAACCCACTTATTAATTTTCCCACCAAAGCTCTATTTTCATTTTGACTCAACTCTCATCATCTTCCATTTAGAGTTATATTCCTCACTCTGCATACACTAAATTAGATTTAGTTGTGATACCTGAAGGTATTCTTGAAGTTGTGGTGCAACTCCACCTTTTGCAATGGTCAGTATAATTTCTTGCCATTTCACCCTAGTTGTTTTTCCTCCCCGCAAATATCTCACATCCTTCATCCTTAATGTATTCCAAAACTTCTCCCTTGGTTCATATATAAACACTTGTGAGGTACACGTATATACTATTACTGGAACTATAAAGATTTACAAATTTATATAGCTTTATAAAGAAGTACTTGACTCATCTGTTCCATACCACAGGGATATAATTCTCATTTCCTAATTTGTTTTTTTTTTATACCAATATGTGTTTCCAGTTTTCTTTGGGTGTATCTTTAGCAGATCTCATCAACAACATTGCCAAATACTTTACCTTGTAATGATCCCAAAGATGTGGAAATGTCTGAATTAAATACCATCTGGGAGCATAATTTACACACAGGGCCTTTGTCTTATCCATAATGATTTTGTATAATGATAGTTTGGTAAACTGTCTAACCAACACACATTTAACTCCAAAAACCCTTATGATACCTCCATCTGGATCAGTTAACTACCTAATTATATTACTGGCAAATAATGCTATCTTCTCCTCCTTTCCATTCCAGTTCTGTCCTTCTAAACTAACTCGCCTTACTCTTTGTGCTAGAGGTTCTATGTAAATTTCAAAGCAAAGTTGTGACATAGGACACCCTTACCTGATACCTCTAGTAATCCTTAATTCATTAGTTACTCTAGCATTAATTTTCAAAACTATATTAACTCCATCATAGTTTTGTTGTTGTAGGTGAACTAATCCACAGGAAAATTCCAGTTATCTCTATTGAAAGCTTTTTCAGCATATAAAGATAGAAGCAGAAGTTGTTTATTTTTTTCTGCTTCTCTATGTATATTAGTATTTATCATACTGTTGAATGTTTGTTTGTCTTTCATATCCATAATGATCTTCCTTTACTAATTTGAGAACTACCCACATCCTGGCTGCTAATATTGATATAAACATTTTTATAATCATAGTTCAAAATTGAAACTGGTCTGCACAATCAAGGATGGCAGGGATCCTTCCCTTCCTTTTCATATGACTGCTATCACAACCTTTTTTTAAGATTGTGGTTTCTCTTTTTGAGATAATGCTTTATTAGTTTATGCCATATACATTTTTTTTTCAAATTTCCACTGGAAAACTAAACCACCCCAGTGTCTTCCCTAAAGCCTATCTCTGAATTTGTTCATCTTTTTGCTGTAGTTATTGGGCTTATCATATCATTTGTGCATTCCTCCCTTAGTGTGGTTTAACCTCAATCACTCAAACTTTTCCTGTGTTTCTCTCTGATCTCCATCTTCATCTCATTGGTTGTATAAATTCTCATAATATCCTTTGAATATATCTCCTATTTTTGCAGGACCTGTGACTAATCTGTCTCTGTTATTTTCTCTTATCGTTAAGATATTTCTTTCTGTTTTTTTTTTTTTTTGCTGTGTTCATCTACAAGCCAAATATCTTTATTGTCTGCGAGAGTTTGCAAAGAACAACTCTCTAATCATAGCTAGTTTCTGCTTGCATGCTTCTTCCTGATAGCCATGTCAAATTTCCTTCAGTTCTTTAAGCTTTGTTAACTCTACCTCACTTAGCTCATCTAACTTTAATAAATTTTTAATTTTATCCAACTTCTTCTTACTACCCTTCTTTTCTCCTATTTCTCCTTCCCCAACTCTTGTATTGTTTCTTTTAACTTTTTTCTCCCTGTCCCAGCAGTCTAATTCTCTTATGTCTGCATCTATTAGTCTCTCAACAGTCCTTTGCACTTTTTTCCCAGTCAGTCACCTTCTTTAAGTTACTTGGCCAAGCCAAATTGACATTATCTTCCCTCTTAGCAGTCAAACACTACTGTCACCGAGCTATGATCTGAAAATAAGGATTACGCTTGCATTTCTTTAAGAAGGTAGCTATGCTCATTTGCAAAATAAAACCTATCTAAACACATTTGAGTTCTAAACTGTTCAGACCTACAGGTAAACATTTTTTTCTCCTATACAACATCTAACAGCCCATGGAAGTTCACCATTCTTGGAAAGAGTTTTACCCTCTTAGAAGACTTTATCATATATAGGACCTTTAACCACATCCTCTAAGAAAGTAACAACATTCCTGTCACCTCCTAACAGGTCCATCCCCTTGGATAAATTCAACTGCCTTTTTCAAAAAATGTTTGTATTTCTCTTTCACTGGTTTTAATTGGAACATAATGATGTATCATTAATTTTCTGTCTCTAGAGTAAACGTTTAAAAATCTCCATTTTCTCATCTACTTTTTGTTGTTCTGTTTCTAACAGGGCTTCATTCCTCATCAAAGTTAGCACAGCCCTCTTGTTTCTCTCAATGGCGTTTGTAAAGTAGCCATCTCCTTCCTAACATAATTTAAAACTATATTTTTTCCTTGTCTGTGAGGTCATTGGTATTCTAAAATCATTATTTGTAAAGTTGTGTTAAATTATATACAAACATCTACAGTATTCTCTTAGCCATTTTTCCTTGTTTCCATGGTGACATTTGTTTCCTACTAATCATATGTTTGTCATTTTGCTTGGTGTTTTGAACTAAACCCCTTACTTAATTCTATTTGTAGCACCAACACAAAATTTTAAAACTAACCACTTGCGTAATAAACTAGCAACTGTGGAAACTACATTCAAAATTTGTCTCTTTGGTAATACACCGAGTTTCTATTCTATGCAGACACTTAAATCCGGTAGTGTTCAAAGTCTCCCATTCTTTGTCCTGCTCCTTATAGTTTAGAATTCCTAACTCCTACAATGTCTTACATGCTTGCCCCCTTTCCTTTTTCTGTTTCAACTGATATAACACTTTTTTATTATCTGCTCTTCCATGCTTCTTTTTTGTTTTCCCCTTCAAACTTATGAAATTTATTTTCTACTTTAATCTAATCAGTTTCTTTCAGCTTTATTGGTTCTGTCTGATCTCCCCTTATTAAAATCTATCTTTTAAAAAGGTCAATCAACTGACAGTTATCCCTCGTCTCTTAAAGGACAACTACTGGAAAATATTAAAAAAAAAAAACATATTTTTTAACTTTTCCTTAAGTCTGGCTCATTGCAAACCTGCATGTACCAGACAGAAGCAGTCACTACTAATTTTATTCTGTTTGTAACCGTGAATGCCCTCCTGGGGGCAAACGTCCTGATAAGGGTATGTTTTTTTCCTAGAGAGAATCTTCCCCATAATACACTGTGAGTCCACTATTTCTGAGAATACAATGCCCACAGCTGGACTGTCACTTGACAGTTCCATTCACTTAGAATGGAAGAACAGATGAGCAGCTAAGTTTGAAAGACCTCAGAAAAAATATAATTTACTGTCAGACATTGCCTCTTACAAATGTGTTTCCTGCAGATGTTACACATTCTGTGAAAAAAGCTTCCAAACTGCCAGCTAATTGATGAGATAACATTTTTTTAGACATTCAACTTTGATTTGCTTCAGTTCCTTCTCAAGTTACTCCTCCCATACTCCACCCCCCCCCCCCCGGCTAGCAAGAGTATCACATTTCCCACCCTACAAGATTCAGCTTTGCATAACAATACACATCAAACAGAATTGCTTGCAATCTGTCTGGTGTGCCTTTAAAAGTGTTCCTTCAGCTCTCTCCTTACTCCTATAATCTAAAGAGCACTTTCAGAGTAAATCGTATTACAAAAATGCTTTGAGCCAATCCTTAATATAAAGTTGTCTAAGTATTTCTCTAAACATGCCTGTAACATACACAGATAACAATTCATCTTGTTCACTGACAGATGTCTGTAAATTAATACTCTAATCCTAAATAATTGCAGTCTTCTGCTTTGTTATCCCTTAGACATGCCACTGATGTCTCCTTATATTTATAGGCACTACCTCACATATTCATTGTTGGTATTCTGTTTTTGATGCAACTTAATATATTCCTTACATCATGCTATACTGTGGCTACTCTGTTACAGTGTGCATACTGTTCTTGCTCACTCTCGATATTGTTTTCCATTGTAGGCTGCCACAGCAAGCTTTTCTGTTCACTGATAACAAAATTTCACACATTTCCTCAAGAAGCTAGATAAGCCAGAGTATCTTCAACAATATATTTTTATACCATAGTCATTTTTGTGTAACCATGAATGTTGCATTTCAGTTATCATATGAGTGTAGTTCTTACAGCAAGGATCATGCACGAAAGGCCATTTAGCACATTATTATCGTTAGCATATCATTGCTAGAATCTCCTTGTGTTCTGACTGAGAGTGCTTCTCAAACAATCTGGACATATAAAGCTGATAAGTGTATTTTTAGCACTTTAGCTGTTCATAGTTCTGCACGGTCTTAATTTTTGCTTGACTGAATTATTTATATATTTGCTGGCATTGTTTTTGATCTGTGCTAAAACTGGTTTTCTCTCACCCCCCACCCTATTCATGTTCTGTTCTTAAAGTTGATAAAACTGGTCTAATAGCTTTTGTGTTATCTGATCGTATCAAGGCTTGCCGGTATAAAAAATACTCCCTGTTTGCAAATCCTTGCATATCATTGCTAGAATCATCTTGTGTTCTGACTGAGAGTGCTCGTCAAACAATCTGGAAATATAGAGCTGATAAGTATATTTTTTAGCACTTCAACTGTTCAGAGTTCTGCACTGTCTTAATTTTTGCTTGACTGAATTATTTACATATTTGCTGGCATTGTTTTTGATCTGTGCTGAATGTGGTTTTCTCCTACCCCCACCCTGTCCCTGTTCTGTTCTTAAAGATGGTAAAACTGGTGTAACAGCTTTTGTGTTATCTGACTGTCTCAAGGCTTGCTGGTATAAAAATATTTCCTGTTTGTAAATCCCTGCATACCATTGCTAGAATCTCCTTGTGTTCTGACTGGGAGTGCTTCTCAAACAATCTGGAAATATATAGCTGATAAGTATATTTTTTAGCACTTTAACTGTTCAGAGTTCTGCATGGTCTTAATTTTTGCTTGAATTAATTATTTATATATTTGCTGGCATTGTTTTTGATCTGTGCTGAAACTGGCTTTCTCCCACCCCCACCCTATTTCTGTTTTGTTCCTAAAGTTGGTGGCTTTTGCAGTTGCCCGCCCCTACTGTAAATTTCATCTGGGACACTCCTCCCAGTCCCATCTCTTTAGCTCATTCTGCCTGATACAGAGATCATTTGGCAAGGCCAAACCCTTTAGTCCCTTAACCTTCAATTATCTTCTGTTCCTGCTCTCTCCATTTTTACTTAAAAAAAGGACACTTTATTCAGCTGCTTATATTTTTCTAATTAGTGTTTCTTCCTACTACTCTGTTACTTCATCCTGCTTTGCTTTTTCCTGCTACTTGCTCCCTGTTCTCTAAAGTGTTCAACTGCATTTTTTCTGTTGCATTTATTACTGCTTGTCTGTAATGTGTCTACATTGTTAAGAGTTATTCTTAAGTGTTATTCTAAGCTCTTAGTTTTGGTTTAAGCACTTGGGCTTTAGGCCCACCTCTCAGCTCTCCCTGGCCTTTCTCCCTCAGATTCTGACAAATATGGATGGACAATTTCCTACAGTTTCTCCTGCCAGTCTGGTTGATATGGGCATCCTGAGACAGTGTAGCAACTGTTTCATGTACACGGACAACCATCTACTACTACCACCTAAGAACACAATCTGTGAGACATCCAATTACATTAGGAACCTAGAGTCCAAGCTCTCTCCCCCTCAAGCCAGTATATCTGGCACTGAAAAGGTTGTCAACACAATCACTACACCTCAAACACCACCCACACCTACATATGCGGAGGTCCTCCACATAAACAGCCAAACAAAGGAGACCACAGAGGCAAAAACACACGTGATCTCCACAGCCCTTCACACTACATAGCATGCATAGTCCACACACACCTGTGCCTCACAACCACTAAAAATTCATCATAAACCCAACATATTAGTCATAGGAGACTCCATTGTGAGACACACAGATGTGCCTCTCACCAGGCTAGATAAGGAGAAAGTCACGGTTAGTTGTCTGTCAGGTGCCAGAATCTGCCATATCACACATGCACCCAAGTCTTTCAAAAACAGGGACTGCTATGACTCTGTCATAGTCCATGTTGGCGTGAATGACTTGAGACATACCTCTCTGGACTATATGAAGAGAGACATGATTGAGCTCACTGATTATGTGTCTCAGGCAGGTATGTCCCTAGCCTTAAGCAGCATTCTACCGTCACCAATAATGATGCCCCAATAAAAACAGAAAATGACTGACTTTAACAATTGCCTTGGTTTCTGGTATCATTCCAGGGGGATCCAGTACCTGACAGTCTGGGAAGATATGATCGACAGACCACGATGCTTTGCCAGAGATGGCATGTATCTGTCTCACCTGGGCTTCAAGCTTCTGTCAAAGGCTCTTGCCTCCTCTATAGTGACTTTTTTAGGAAAATTGATGATGTTAAAACTACCAACATAAATATTTCAACAAAACACAAATTAAAGGTCATGGTGCTAAACGCTAGGAGTCTAAACATGAAACTGCACTCATCTGTGCAGTCACAGAAACATGGCTCAAAGCTGCAGAGAGCACTCCAGCCTTACCTGGTTACTCATCCTATCATACATTCAGACCCCAAACTGTAGGCAGTAAAGCCAAAGGAAGTGGAGTTTCAATATACATTAAAGACATACACACCTCCAGGCTGGTCAAACAGTATGATGCACAGGAGACACTCCGGGTGCAGTTAACCATTGACAAGTCCCCTATTCGAATCATAGCTAGCTACTGGCCCCCAAATCTGACTCAAGGCGCCCAATCCGCCTATTTGGACCTGTTCGAATCTATCAAGATTCAACCCTTTACCCTAATCCTGGGTGACTAACTTCCCAAACATAGACTGGAAGAATTACTCATGCCAGAACACAAATGGCCAGAGATTTCTTGATTTTGTCAATGCAAATGCTTTGGAACAACTAGTCGATACCCCTACAAGGGGTGATAATATCTTGGACTTAGTATTAACCAACACGAGTAACCACTGCAGCATCCCTATAGTATCATCTTCCCTGGTAAGATCCGACCACAAAGCGGTCACTTTCAAAGTCATCTTCTCCCGCAACCCCCTTCTAGCTAGGACCAGACAGAAAAACTTCTACAAAGCTAATTATAGCCTCCTGAGGGATGGTATAAACAGCTTCACAGCCCCCTCCCCCTCTGTTGGAACTGGCACCAATATCCAAAACAACACAAAAGCACTATACGAGCATTTATATAGATGCATGGAATCAGGAATACCCGACAGGATTAAATCATCTTCCGCAAGGAAGAGCATATCTGTCTGGTGGACATCTGCAATAAATAAACTCTATAACAAAAGGAAAAATTGCTGTCCAAGACCACGAAGGAGCAGGTGCCCAGTTGGAAGCAATGTCTCCTTAGCCTGAACAAGCAAATAAGACACTAGTAAAATCCTCCAAAGCAAACTTCAAGTCCAAATTGGCCACATCTACTAGAGACAATCATAACACCTTGTTCACATATGTCTGCAACCTCAAAGGAAGCACCCAGATCTGTTCAGAACTGGAGGTCAAGGACACCACATATACAAATGCCGTAGATATAGCAAACTTGCTGGCTGTCAGATTCAGTGAAAACTTTAATCGTCTGTCCCCCCATCAGTAAATCAAGACATCCCCAATACCTGCCCCTGCCCCTTATATCTAAGGAACAGGTCATCACTGCTCTCTCAAAGGTAAAAAATACAGCATCCATGGGACCCAATAACATCCCAGGCTGCATCTTACATGAACTCAGGCAGGAACATGCAGCACCATTAGGCACCCTATTCAGCCAAAGCCTGAGTACTGGCTTCATCCCAGCTGAGTGGAGGACAGCCACTGCCATCCCAATACACAAAGGTGGAGCGTCCACCAATCTGGGAAATTACAGACCCATCAGCCTAACTAGTCTGATCTGCAAAGCAATGGAATGGACCCAAACACTTGATCCCAGACAGTTTGGCTTCGTCAAGGGGAGGTTATGTCTGCTAAATGTGGTTGACTTCTTTGAGACAGTCACCAAAGCCATGGATGAGGGGAAGACTGTGCACACTACCTACCTTGACCTGGCCAAAGCTTTTGACACTATTCCCCACTCTGGTATAATAGATAAACTTTCTCAACTAGGCATCAATCCATATATTACCAGATGGGTAGCAAACTGACTCACTGATAGAACCCATGTAGTCCAAATAGGGGATGCTATCTCAAGCAGTAGACCAGTAACAAGTGGCATACCCCAGGGTTCAGTCTTGGGGCCTCTGTTATTTGGGATATACTTTACTGAGGAGCAGGCCAAAACCAGTGGGCTATGGCTGACCAAGTTTGCAGATGACTGCAAGCTGGGTGCGGTCATCAATTCCCCTAGTGATGTGGATATCCTCCAAGAGGGTCTCACTCAGGCAAATGACTGGTGCCAGAAACATGGCCTGAAGCTGAATACAAAAAATGCATCATTATCCCTTTTGGGGAGAGTGACATCCCCACAAATTATCACATTAATAACAATGTGGGAGAATGGCCTAATGGTTAAGGTGTTTACCTTACAGACACAAGGTGCAGGGTTTGATTCTCACATGGGGTAATTGGCTAAGCTTGAAATGGCCCACAAGGGTAGTTAGCCTAGTACTAATCTATGAACCTATGTCCTAAGCACTCAATCGGTCGTGAGGGATTTGGGCACCCTTGTTGATAGTAACCTGACTTTTGACCACCATGTTGCTTCCATGGTACAGAAAAGCCTTCTACATGGCCCACCTCATAAGTAAGGGTATCTCATCCAGGAACAAGGTGGTCATAACATTCCTGTATTCTTCCATTATAAGGCCCATTATTGAGTACAACACACCTTTTGGCATGTACCTTGCAAAGCACATGCAGCAGCTGGAGACACCACAGAGGTTCCGCACCAGGAGAATCCAGGGCCTCAAACATCCACCCTACACAGATACGCTAAAAGCCTTATCCCTCTACTCAGTTTCATACAGACTCCTCAGAGGTGACCTCTGTCTGGCATACAAGGCAGTCATGGACCCCACCTTGAAGAGATTACTGCATACCCGCAAGTCAAGCTCCACTCAAGTAACCTGCATGCATGGCCTCAACCTGGTCAGTGACATCAACGGGACAGATTTGTGTCCCACAGACTCCCTCATCTATGGAATAGACTCCCTCTCCACATCAAGCAGAGCACCTCTTTATCCCTTTTTAAGTGCAACCTGGATAACTGGATGGGAAACAGAAAATATACCCCTGGGATTCCACCCATGTCCCTGCAGGACAAGAGCATTGGGTGCTGATTTGTCTAAACATGGGCTAATCTCTTGGCTAGGCTTATAATGGCCTCAGGGCCAATAGCCTAGTAACCTCCTATGATCTTATGAACATCACAAAAGCAATGAGATGACACCTCTTACTAGGACTGTACACAAACATCAACTCATACGTATCAAAAGGACGGGCTATGGCTTCAGAAAAAGAAAAAGGTATAAAGGGCAAAGTCTGTGCTTTAAACAGCTGAGCTGAGCTGAAACATCAAAGAACAGGCAAGCAAGCAAATGTACAAACAGCCCATGGCAACAACACTGCACAAAGACAAAGATTATAAGAGGTTCTCTAAAGCTAAAATCCATAGCAAGTATGTAGATAAGACACCTTTCAGGTCTCTTAGCATCTAAAAGTGTATAACTTGTGAGGCCTGATGAATAACAATGATTCTGGCTTTCAGTACAGGAAAGGGCAAGCTGAGCTAACAGGTATCATGCTGATGAGATGAATTCATTAAGCAGACACTGCAACTCCTTAGTGTAACTTCAATTGACTGTTCAGCAACAGAAGAAGAAGGAGGTGTGAAGAAGAAAGAGGTGTGATGCATATGAATGGGAACCCTAAGTCACAAACAATGGCTTAGCATACTCACAGGAAAATTAACAACAGCATCAAATGAGGTATGCGCAGTTAGGAAACCAGTTTTTAAACTGAAGAAACACATTAATAATAACATGGTGCCTGTGTCAGACAGTTACATTTAAGCATGGACAGGTCACCTGAAAATTGCTCAAAGCAAATATACATCCATATTTGTAAAATCACTACTCCACTGTACCATCTGACTGTCAATTACTGGTTTCCTTACATGTGTACCATTCAGACTGCTTATGCAAGTTACATCAAAAAAGGCACATCACCAAATAGAAGGCAAGCATTATGGGTAACACTGACTCTTGTTCTCACCATAATGTGGCATTTATATAAACTGTGAAATGTACTACAGTGCAGACGTCAAATTCTCCGCTTCCTACATCAAACCACATAGCATTATCATTCTGGCTTCCAGGCACAGTGTAAAATACAAAGTAATCCACCAGTTATGCACACTTAGTGAGAAATTCATCTTCCAGAAGATGAATACACAGACAGACATACATGACTTATCCAGAACAAGTCAGATGAAGTGAAGCCACTGCTGTATATTTGAGCATACTGATCACCTTTAATGCATAACTAACAACGTATGAAGCACCACTGGGAACCCCTTTCTTCTGCAATACTTATGACATGATGGTGCTAGATTGGTAACATCCTTGCATCTGGTTCTCTAATAACTACAGTCACTTGCCCAAGTACTGTTAGGGATAAATGGTATGACCCTTGGTCATGTGTCTAGTACTCACTGCAGATTTTCAAAGTCTTCTCCTCTCAGTGTATATTTTCAGGAAAATTCTTCCTTTTATGATACTACCATGCTTCCTTGTTTTTTGTGGAAACTTACTCCTATTACTTTTCATTCATTACCAAAACCATACATTATGGTAAGGTTTGAATGCACTCCACAAAGCATGTTTGTACCCCTATTGGCTGTGTGTCTGCCATTAAACTCAGCAGCCATAGGTCAATAAGTTACTGGCTAATCAGTGTGTAGTTGCCCAGCCTGGGTAACCTTCGACAGCTCTGTTGAGCTAAACCTAGATGTACAACCAATGAACCTGACAAATATGAAATGAGAATTGCTACTCAGTGTAGGTTCACTGACAGGATGCAGCTTGGAAAGGGATGTCATGATGGTAAGGAGGTGGCTGGACATCCTATATATCCAGGACACAAGATGGAAGGGCAGTGCAGCCAAGCCACTTGGCTTGGGATCCAGAGTCCTACTACTGTTGGAAATTTCTTGAGAGAAAGGCTTTCTACTACTGTTGGAAATGTCTTGAGAGTAAGGCTTCAGAAGGCAGTGAGGGATATCATCAGAATTGGTGACAGACTCATGGCAATCAGATTCCAGTGTAATGATAGGGCAGTATTCATAATCTTAGCCTATGCACCACAGCAGGGTTGTGATGATGAGGAAAAGACTGCATTCAGGCAGCAGTTTCAGGAGTTACTAGATAAAGGAGGACAGCATGAATTGGTGCTGATAATGGGTGACTTGAATGCACATACTGAGACAGAACAGAATAAACCACTGGTTGCCACAATTAGCTGCAAGCAGTGGTCAGAGAGGGCTCTGCAGTCGACAGAGACCACGCTGAAGAACTGGAAATTGACTGGAAAGAAGGTACAAAGGTTCAAGGAATTACTCAGCTTTTGGTACCCCAAGAAGAGGAGAAAATAGGTGTAGCTGAAGAAGAATGGCAGTACCTCAAAACAGCAAGTGTGTGGACTACAGAACTGATATGTGGCCATGTCAGGTATGTTAATAAGGTACATAAGGAAAGTATATGGTGGAATGCAGCAGTCTAAGAACTCTGCGAAAGAAAGTCAGAGTGCAAAAAAACTGGGAGACAGAAAAGACCAACCAGGCTATGAAGGAATACAGGTTGCCTAACAAAGAAGGTAAGAAAAAGAAAGGAGTTGCAAAAGCAAAGGAAAGGGCATTTGAGGCACTGTACCAGCTTCTGCAAAGAGACTCAGTAGGTGGCACAAAGAAACTACATCAGGTTGTAAGGCCAAGACAGAGTGATAATGGAAGACAGACACCCTTCTAAAGGGATGCCAACAACAACATGCTCACCAGTCTGCAGGACATCAAAGGCAGCTAGAAGGCGTGTTTTCAACAGCTTAGGAATGACAATAACCCCACAGATGCTGTACTGCCCCAGAAACAGGTTACGATGCAAGACAAATAGGATACCACCCAGGAAGAAGTAAGAATATCACTAAGGAAAATTAAGTCAGGGAAAGTAGCAAGCTCAGATGAGGTCACAGCAGTTATGATAAAGATGTTGGCTGAGAAAGGAGAGAAATGGCTCATGAGGGTACACATAGCAGCATGGAGAGAAAGGCATATCCCAGTAGACTAGAGAATAAGCATACGTGTGCCAGTGTACAAGAACAAACAGGACACTCACAACTGTGAGCAGTACATAAACATCAAACTCCTGCCACGTTGCATGAAAGTTATGGAGAGGGTGATTGATAAACAAATACACAGG
Source organism: Protopterus annectens (assembly GCF_019279795.1). Lineage (NCBI taxonomy): Eukaryota > Metazoa > Chordata > Ceratodontiformes > Protopteridae > Protopterus > Protopterus annectens. Next base: position 329,993,065 of record NC_056741.1, on the reverse strand, counting down.
GTATAAGAATGCTAGGTGGGAGATGAACAGTTTGTATTCTGATCAGGAAGCAGCACAACTGACCAGATGTTTGCAGCGAGACAGTTGAGAAGAAGCTAGAGACGAGAAAAGAGTCCAACTGCTCATTCCTATACTTGGAGAAAACAGATGACAAGGTCTCAAGAAAGCTGTGTTGGGCAGTACTGCAGTGGTTTAAAGACCCAGAAACACTGGTAGAATTATTGTAGACTATGTACAAGGACCCAATGACTCAAATACGAACAGTGTTCGGTCTCATATCTGGGCCAATTGATGCACCAATAAGTGGATCCGTTTTTCTGTGTTAAGCAGACTAGGTTATAGAACACTACAAATTGCCAGCCACTACGAGAAAGAAACCAAAATTCCCACTTTAAAGGGTTTTATGGAGAATGAGGTGATGCAGATGGAGTGGTGCAGTTTCCTGGTTACAAAACATATTACCCACACCTTACCTCACTCATGTTTTTTCATTTAATATATGTATAGTTTGGATGTGACTAGCATCTATTGGGCAATTCCAGATATGCACTAGCATTCCATAATGCTGATGGTAGGTCGGGTGGTAAAAAAAAATTAAAAACAGCATTTCTGATTCAGTTTGTGCAAACATAATTTGGACTGATAAACTGCATTTACCTCTTACTTACAAATCCAAGTAGCTGGCATCTGTGGGATTTGTCAGGAGAGTTTTTGTCTTGCATACCATAGCAATAGCAGCCCTTGAATGACAGCTAAGATTTTCAGTGACTGTGCCACTTGCTGGAAATCAATGCTGTGCATCGATACAAGAAGCGTTAACAATTGGGTCATTCTTGACATGTGCAGTACTCCCCCCTTACTAAATCTTAAAACACAAAAGTAATGTTTTATTTTGTAACTGAACACTGCTTTCTTCATAAACTCAAGGAACAATAAGTCTAAAAGTACAGTTTTGTACCTACCATAAATGTAGATGTTCGAGGATCCACATTGCTGCAGTCCTAACTATTGGGTAGTCCGCTGTCCAGTCGGCCCGAATACCAAAGTATATGGCTGACGTCGGTCAGGGCGCATTAGACTGACGTCAGTACGTCAGGGTACTAATGCGCATGACCGACGTCATATCCTCAGTCTTTTCTTGCCCCAGATGTCAGAAGACCCTGAAAAGATAAGGCCAAAACCAAAACTCCCAAAATACCTGCACCAAAAATATATATACAATATATACACAATCAGCAGAATATAACCTCACCTACACAACCACCCCTAAACACAGAGGGAAGGAGGGAGGGTAAATTGGACTGCAGCAATGTGGATCCTCGAACATCTACATTTATGGTAGGTACAAAACTGTACTATGTTCTTCATTCCACATTGCTGCAGTCCTAACTATTGGGTAGAATCCCAAAGCAGAGGTAAGGGAGGCTGGCAAATCATAAGGAAGCAGGAACTGACAACATGCCTTGCAAAATAGCTGTGGCAAAACCAGCCCTAGACTTAGAGTAGAGAGGAAGGTGATAATGCTTAGAGAAAGTATGCACTGAACTCCAAGTAGCTGCCTCCAAAATATCCTTAGTTGCCACCCCCCTTAGAAATGCTGTGGAAGTGGCAGTAGCCCTAGTGGAATGAGGCCTAATCCCAGCTGGAATCTCCTTGCCATGATGGGAATAACAAAAAGTAATGCAACACCCAATCCACCTAGAAATAGTTTGTTTTGACACAGGCTTTCCCTTTGAACTCAAAGCAAAAGAAACAAACAACTGCCGAGACTGCCTAAAATCCTTAGTCCTGCTCAAATAATAACGCAATAGCCTGTGTACATCTAAAGTGTGCAAAATCTTTTCCCCTTTATTTTGGGGATCTGCATAAAGGTAGGCAAATGAATAGTTTGGTTTAAAGCCACACTAGAAACCACCTTAGGCATAAAGGAAGGATTAGTACGTAAAGATACCCTATCCTTATGAAAAATCAAAAAAGGCTCCACTGCCATAAGGGCCTGCAACTCAGAAACCCTTCTTGCAGAAGTAATGGCCAACAAAAAGCAGTCTTCCATGACAAGTATTTCAATTCAGCAGTAGCCGCAGGCTCAAAAGGTTGTAGAGTAAGTTTCTCCAACACAAAATTGAGATCCCAAGCAGGAGTAGGAGCTCTACGGGGGTCTTATATTCTTTGCCCCTCTAAGAAATTGCTTGAACAAAGGATGCGAAAACAATGGTGGGTCACAATCATAGTGAGCTGAAATTGCTGCAGCATGAATCTTAATGGAAGAGAAAGACAAACCTTTGTCCAGTAACTCAGTAAGATATTGAAGAGCCACACTCAAATTTGGCTCAGTAATCTCCAAATTGTTTGCTGCACTCCAAAACAAAAATCTCTTCCATTTTTCATGTAGACTTTCCTTGTACTAGGTCTTCTGGCTTCCATAATCACATTTAAAACTTGTTGAGGAAGCTGAGACCTGCTGTCTTTCAAAACAGAATATGCCAGGCTGTTAGATGTAGAGAGTGAAGCTTGACATTGAGCAGATGACCGTCCCTCTGAGACAACAGGTGTGGAATCAAGGGTAAAGGCCATGGAGGCTTCCTTACCAGACTCCTCAGTAATGGGTACCAGTGCTGCCGAGGCCAATCTGGAGCTATTAAAATCATCCTTGGCTTGTCTTGTCTGACCTTTAGAAGCACCTTTGGAAGAAGAGGCAGAGGTGGAAAGGCATACACATGAAGATTTTTCCAACTGAAAGAAAGAGCATCCACTTTCCAAGCTGTGTGATGAAATCCCTTCGTGCAAAACTTTGGCAGCTGGTGGTTTAGTGGAGAAGCGAACAGATCTATGTCTGGAGTTCCCCATGACACTGTCAATTTTGAAATACATGAAGATCCAGTTTCCACTCGTGGGGATCCATGATTTGTCTGCTTAATACATCTGCTAAGGAGTTCTGTGCTCCGGCAGAAACCTTGCCTGAAGAGTTAGTTGCAGACTGAGCGCAGTCTCCCATAAAATCATTGCTTGTCTGCACAATGGGTAAGAATGTGTTCCCCCTTGTTTGTTGATGTACCACATGACAGTTGTGTTGTCTGTTAGAATCAACACCTGCCCTGGAAGAAGTAACTCCTTGAAAGCAATTAATGCAAACTGAACTGCTAACATCTCTTTCATGTTGATATGTAGATGCTGTAGTCTGGCAGGCCACTTGTCTTGTATCCACTTTCCATTTAGATGAGCTCCCCAAGCAATATCTGAGGCATCTGTCGTTAGAATCTGACTTGCCTCTGGCCGGGTCACAGAGAGTCCCTTGTTTAGGTGACATTCCTGAGCCCACCACAAAAATTCCTTTTGAATGCAAGGTATTATTTGAATGACAGTGTCCAAATCCTGGCAGTGCTGTGTCCACAGATTTTTGAGATACCATTGTAGCTTCCTCATATGCAGTTTGGCATTGGGAAGCACCAGAATACAAGATGCCATGAACCCTAAGGCTTGAAGGACTGTCCTTGCAGTCAGCCCGGACTGAAGAGATAGATGATGGAAGTAACTGGAAAGATTCTTTTGTTTGTCCGGGGTTAAAAAGGCCATCTGGGCTGCTGTATTCAGTCTCACACCCAGAAAGCACATGTCTTGAGAGGGTACTAGACTGGACTTTATTTCGTTCACAGAATACCCTAGGCATCTTAGCACTGCTATGACATATTCCAGATGCTGTAGAAGATCTTCTTTTCTTGAGCCAGAATCAGGCAGTCGTCCAAGTAAGGATAGATTTGGATTCCTTTTAGCCTGAAGTAAGCTATCACTGGAGCCAGAACCTTTGTGAATACTCTGGGCAGTAGATAAGCCAAAGGGCAATGCAGAGAACTGATAATGAGAATTTCCAGCTCGAAACGCAGATACTTCCTGCAACTTAGTCTTATTGGCACATGAAGGTAAGCTTCCTTGAGATCTAAAGTTACCATCCAGTGATCTTTGCCCAGCAGAGGTAAAAGCTGTTGTAACGTCAACATTTTGAACTTGGGAATGTCCAGATAAGTGTTGAGGATAGATAAATCCAGAATTGGTCTCCACGTGTTCCCCTTCTTTGGTACTAGGAACAGGCGAGAATAAAATCCTAGGCCCCTTTCGCACAGGAACTGACTGAATGGCCCCTATTTGGAGCAACAGAGAAATTTGCTTGTGAGCCTCTGTTCTTTGAAGAGGAGGAATGTCTGGCATGCCTTTGAAAGGAGGCAAGGTATGGAAATAAAACCTGTAACCGTGGTGAATAATATCCAGAACCCATCTGTCTTGGGTAATTAAATCCCAATTTTCTTTGAAAAGAGACAGCCTTCCTCCCAAAGGTGCTGCCAGGCTGGAACGTACTGGCAGCGGAAAAGGCAGGTCATTGGGTCTGCTTACGAAAGGACTGACCCCTGCCCTCACCAGAAGTCTGAGCAGGGGAACTCCTGTCCTAGGCCTAAAAGAACCCTGAGCTCTGCCCCTACCACGTCTAGACCTACCCCTAGACTGGGAATCATAAGCAGGATAAGTCCATCCCTTAGTAGGCCAATTTCTACTAAACTTGGAGGCTGCACCTGCAAAAATCTTTAACAGTTTGCATAGACTTAGCCTTGTCCTCCATTTTCTTCAAAACTGCTTCCACAGGCGAACCAAACAACACATCAGACTGTAAAGGAGCATCCAAAATCCTTGTCTTAACATGCTCAGCTAAATTCTGATCTCTCAGCCAGGCGTGCCTACGAAGAACAGAACCAGTGGCAGCCACCCTGGAGGAGGCCTGCACAGCATCAAAACCACACTGCAAGGAATGTTTACCCACCTGTTCAGACACATGAACTAAATCCTGCAACTCTTTACACTCAATACCTTCAGCCAGAGCATCCACCTTAGATTTCAGCTGTGAAAGAAGATAATTCTGATATTTTAACATGTGAAACTGACAATTCAACGCCCTCATAGCTAAAGTGGAAGAAGTATACACTTTCTTTCCCCATCTATCCAAAGCCCTTGCCTCTTTATCAGGAGGGACAGGATTTTTAACAACTGAGGCCTTCACACCTTTAGGCCCCTGAGAGACAGTTTCTGGGTCTGCCCTAGGACTCTTAAAAAGATACTTATGAGCTTCAGGCACCCTATAATACCTATCCGGTTTAACTGGGGCAGGAGGCAAAGAATCAGGATTCAGGGAAGCCTCTGCAAACACATCTTCCACCACATTCAAAACAGGAGGTATAGCTAAAGGCCTATGCTGGGGTAAAACAAGAATTCCCTAAGCCTTTTCCTGGAATCAGAGAAATCTTGACCTTCCCATTTAAAATGCTCCCTCATGGAATGCAGAGTCTCTGAAAATGAAAAATCCTCAGGAGGAGAAGCAGAAGGAGTAGAATCATCCACATCAGAATCAGAATAAGGAGGGTACTCCTGCAAGTCTTCAGTCAAGACTCAAGCCTCGAGCATTGCTCAAAACTCTCAAACTCAGGTTCCACCCTAGGCCTCTTATCAGGAGGGGCATAGAACCCTAATCATAGTAATCAAATCCTCTGCCATTTTAAGCATATGTTTCTTAGGCAAAGATCCTGAGGCAATAGGCGAAACCCTCACAGCAGCTAAACCTGGCCTGCTCCTCAAAGAAGCCTTGGTAACTGAAGGGAGGCTCTAACCACCTTAGGAAGAGAGGGAAGAACAGCCACCTGAGAAGCCCCTCAGCCTGGCCTACTTCCTGAGAGGATACATCCTGTAACAGTAAAGTCTCTCCCTGAGACTCCAAAGAGACACCTGGCAAAACCTCCGGCTCCACTGAGCCTTCCAAAGAACCGACGCCTGGGACTGTCGGTTCCTCCACCCTAGGCTTTGCTGCTTTATCTTTGCTTTTTAGCGAAGCGGGCCGGAGCATCCGACGGCATTTTATAATTACAACGCTTCCCAAACACTAACCTGGCACAGTCTAACCTTCTTTTAATAGTGCATTTGTTAAATCTAGCACAAGAGCGGCATCCAACAACGTCGTGCTCAGGCCCTAAACAAGGTATACACAAAGTATGGTAATCCCTATGAGGTATCTGTTTCCCACAAGAAATACAGTTATTCACTTTTTCTGACATCCGGTTAAATACTGAGGCAAGAAAACCAAAATATTCCCCAACGGGGTACTTAGCCAACTTTGATTCGGTCTGAAACTCTGACTTCAGAAACTTTCAGAACGCCAACCTGCACTCGCAAAATTGCTTCTGCATCGGACCATGCGGCAAAAAAGACTGAGGATATGACGTCGGTCATGCGCATTAGTACCCTGACGTACTGACGTCAGTCTAATGCGCCCTGACCGACGTCAGCCATATACTTTGGTATTCGGGCCGACTGGACAGCGGACTACCCAATAGTTAGGACTGCAGCAATGTGGAATGAAGAACATCCTAAAACAGCTGCACATAAAAAATGTGTGTGTGTGTGTGTGTGTGTGTGTGTGTGTGTGTGTGTGTAAATTTATACACGTCCCTATGTCATTATTTCCTGATGTTTGATATGAACTCTTTCTTAAAAAAGATTAGTTGCTAATAACTACTGCATATGTTGTTGAAGCACAAAACAGTAATACATTTCCTTTGGATTTGCATTTCTCAGTTTATTATTCTGTTGCTGTATCTAGTATTATTCAAAAAAAATCAGTTCTAAACCTGACTGATTTTAATAAATTGCTTTTACACTGATATCAAAATCTGTTTAATTACTTGCAACTTTCTTAAACTAACTGCACTATTTCCTCATACTTGTGCCTTCATTGACAGTTTCACACTAATTAACTGAGCAGTAACATTTCATTTTTAATGTATTACACCCTGCCTATTCTGTTTTGGGAGCTTCCCCGTGGTTCCCATCTGTAAATGGGCTGTAGGACAAACACGCACAATCACACATACAGATATACCTATACAAGCATGCAAATGTGTGTGTGTGTGTGTGTGTGTGTGTGTGTGTGTGTGTGTGTGTGTATATATATATATATATATATATATATATATATACACGCACACACACACATTGTATGTGTATATGTATGAATACATACATACATACACACATATGTATATATATATATATATATATATATATATATATATATTTAGTACACACACACACACACACACACATATATATATATATATATATATATATATATATATTTGTATATATATCCAAGGGTCGTTCAGCACAGGAACATCAACAAAGCAAATGTGATGCCAACCTTTATAAGTATATGGGGATGGGCTATGGTTGCATAAAAAAGGTAAAGGATGAAAAGGCAAAGTTTTGTTTTTTTAACAGCTGAGCTATAACCTCAAAGTACAGTCAAGCCTGCAAATGTAGAAACAGCCCATGGCAACAACAATGCATAAAAACAAAGATTATAAGAGTTTCTCTAAAGTTAAAGACAGATCAATTAAGCATATAAGACACCTTTCATGTATCTTAGCATCTACAAGTACATACCTTGTGAAGGCTGATGAATAACAATGAATCTGACTTTCAGTAGAGGAAGGGGCAAGCTGAGCAAACAAGTATCATGCTGAGGTGATGAATTCATTATGCAGACATCATGACTCCTCAATGATAACTTTAACTGACTGTTCAGCTACAGAAGATGAAGAAGGAGGTGTGATGCATATGAATGGGAACCCTAAGCCAAAGACAATGGCTTAGCATTTTCAGATGAAGTAGGCAGGGTATTTCAGATGACACAGGCAGGGTAAGTTTCACAGAGGAAAAGTACAGTTTTGTACCTACCATAAATGTAGATGTTCGAAGATCCACATTGCTGCAGTCCTTACACTTGGGTAGTCCGCTGTCCTCGGTCGGCCCGAATATCAAAGTATAAGGCTGACGTCGGTCAAGGCGCATTTGACTGACATCAGGACGTCAGGGTACAAATGCGCATGACCGACGTCATATCCTCAGTCTTTTCTTGCCCCAGATGTCAGAAGACCCTAAAAATAAAGGTCAAAACCAAAAGACAGCAAACAACCAACCAACCACCCTAGCACTAACTATATGTACAAAATATACAATATACACAATATGTACAACCCAACCCACACAACCACCTCTTAACTGCAGAGGGGAAGGAGGGAGGGTAAATTGGACTGCAGCAATGTGGATCTTCGAACATCTACATTTATGGTAGGTACAAAACTGTACTATGTTCTTCATCTCACATTGCTGCAGTCCTTACACTTGGGTAGAATCCCAAAGCAGAGGTAAGGGAGGATGGCTAACTACAAGGAAGCAGGAGCTGCCAACATGCCCTGCAAAACAGCAGTGGCAAAACCAGCCCTGGATTTAGAGTAAAGTGGCAGGTGATAATGCCTAGAGAAAGTATGCACTGAACTCCAAGTAGCTGCCTCCAAAATATCCTTGGTTGCCACTCCTCAAAAAAGCTGTTGAAGTGGCAGTAGCCCTAGTGGAATGAGGCCTAATCCCAGCTGGAACCTCCTTGCCATGATGGGAATAACAGAAAGAAATGCAAAACCCAATCCACTTAGAAATAGTTTGTTTAGACACAGGCTTGCCCTGAGAACTCAAAGCAAAAGAAACAAACAACTGCTGAGACTGCCTGAACCCTTTAGTTCTGTCCAAATAATAACGCAACTGCCTGTGTACATCTAAAGTGTGCAAAATCTTTTCCCTTTATTTTGGGGATTTGCATAAAAAGTAGGCAAATGAATAGTTTGGTTTAAAGCCACACTAGAAACCACCTTAGGCATAAAGGAAGGATTAGTGTAATGATAACCTATCCTTATGGAAAATCAAGAAAGGCTCAACTGCCATAAGGGCCTGCAATTCAGAAACCCTTCTTGCAGAGGTAATTGCCAACAAAAAAGCAGTCTTCCATGATAAATATTTCAACTCAGAAGTAGCTGCAGGCTCAAAAGGTTGTAGAGTGAGTTTCTCCAACACAAAATTGAGATCCCAAGCAGGAGTAGGAGCTCTTGGGGTCTTATATTCTTTGCCCCTCTAAGAAATTGCTTGAATAAAGGATGAGAAAACAATGGTGGGACACAATCATAGTGAGCTGAAATTGCTGCAGCATGAACCTTAATAGAAGAGAAAGACAAACCTTTGTCCAGTAACTCAGTAAGATATTGAAGAGCCACACTCAAATTAGGCTCAGAAACATCAAAATCTTTGCTGCACTCCAAAATAAAAATCTCTTCCATTTATCTGCGTACACTTTCCTTGTACTAGGCCTTCTAGCTTCCAAAATCACATTCAAAACTTGTTGTGGAAGTTGAGACCCTCTATGGTTCAAAACAGAATATGCCAGGCTGTTAGGTGAAGAGAGTGAAGTTTGACATTCAGCAAATGGCTGTCCTCCTGTGACAACAGGTGTGGAATCAAGGCAAAGGCCATGGAGGCTTCCGTACCAGACTTCTCAGTAATGGGTACCAGTGCTGTCGAGGCCAATCTGGAGCTATTAAAATCATCCTTGGCTTGTCCTGTCTGACCTTTAGAAGTACCTTTGGGAGGAGAGGCAGAGGAGGAAAGGCATACACATGAAGATTGCTCCAATTGAAAGAAAGAGCATCCACTTTCCAAGCTGTGGGATGAAACCTTTTGTGCAAAACTTTGGCAGCTGATGGTTTAGTGGAGAAGCGAACAGATCTATGTCTGGAGTTCCCCATGACACTGTCAATTTCTGAAATACATGAGGATCCAATTTCCACTCGTGGGGATCCATAATTGTCTGCTCAACACATCTGCTAAGGAGTTCTGTGCTCCTGGCAGAAACCTTGCCTGAAGATTGAGCTGTAAACTGAGAGCAGTCTCCCACAAAATCATTGCTTGCCTGCATAGAGGATAAGAATCGTTCCCCCTTGCTTGTTGATGTACCACATGACAGTTGTGTTGTCTGTTAGAATCAACACCTGCCCTGGAAGAAGTAATTCCTTGAAAGCTATTAATGCAAACTGGACTGCTAACATCTCCTTCATGTTGATATGTAGATGTTGTAGTCTGACAGGCCACTTGTTTTGTATCCACTTTCCATGTAGATGAGCTCCCCAAGCTTTGTCTGAGGCATCTGTCGTTAAAATCTGACTCGCCTCTGGCCGGGTCACAGAGAGTCCCTTGTTTAGGTGACATTCCTGAGCCCACCATAAAAATTCCTTTTGAATGCAAGGTATTATTTGAATGACAGTGTCCAGATCTTGGCAGTGCTGTGTCCATACATTTTTGAGATACCATTGTAGCTTCCTCATATGCAGTTTGGCATTGGGAAGCACCAGAATACAAGATGCCATGAACCCTAATGCTTGAAGGACTGTCCTTGCAGTCAGCACGGACTGATGAGATAGTTGACTGAAGTAAAGGGATAGACTCTTGTTTGTCCGGGGTTAAAAAGGCCATCTGGGATGCTGTATTCAGTCTCACACCCAGAAAGCACATGTCCTGAGAGGGTACTAGACTGGACTTTTTTTCGGTCTCAGAATACCCCAGGCATCTTAGCACTGCTATCACATATTCCAAATGATGAAGAAGCTCTTCCTTCCTTGAGCCAGAATCAGGCAGTCGTCCAAATAAGGATAGATCTGTATTCCTTTTAGCCTGAAGAAAGCTATCACTGGAGCCAGAACTTTCGTGAATACTCTGGGCGCAGTGGATAAGCCAAAGGGCAATGCAGAGAACTGATAGTGAGAAGTCCCAGCTCGAAAACGCAGATACTTCCTGCAACTTAGTCTGATAGGAACATGAAGGTAAGCCTCCTTGAGATCCAAAGTTACCATCCAATGATCTTTGCCCAGCAGAGGTAAAAGCTGCTGTAACGCCAACATTTTGAACTTGGGAATGTCCAGATAAGTGTTGAGGGTAGATAAATCCAAAATTGGTCTCCACGTGTTCCCCTTCTTTGGTACTAGGAACAGGCGAGAATAAAATCCTAGGCCCACTTCTGGCATAGGGACCGGCTGTATGGCCCCTATTTGGAGTAACAGAGAAACTTGCTTGTGAGCCTCTATTCTTTGTTGAGGAGGAATGTCTGGCATGCCTTTGAAAGGAGGCAAGGTATGGAAATAAAACCTGTAACCGTGGTGTATGATATCCAATACCCATCTGTCTTGGGTAATTAAACTCCAATTTTCTTTGAAAAGTGCCAACCTTCCTCCCAAAGGTGCTGCCAGACGAGAAGGCTCTGGCAGCTGAAAAGGTAGGTCATTGGGTCTGTTTATGAAAGGACTGACCCCTGCCCTCACCGAAGACTGTGCAGGAGAACTCCCTGTTCTAGGCCTGAAAGAGCCCTGAGCTCTGCCCCTACCACGGCTAGATCTACCCCTAGACTGGGAATCATAAGAAGGATACGTCCACCCCTTAGTAGGCCAATTTCTACTAAACTTTGGAGGCTGGACCTGCAAAAAATCTTTAACAGTCTGCATAGACTTAGCCTTGTCTTCCATTTTCTTTAAAACTGCCTCAACAGGAGGACCAAACAACACATCAGATTGTAAAGGAGCATCTAAAATCCTTGTTTTAACATGTTCAGACAAATTTTGATCCCTTAGCCAGGCGTGCCTGCGAAGAACTGACCCAGTGGCAGCCACCCTAGACGAGGCCTGTACAGCATCAAAACCACATTGCAAAGAATGCTTACCCACCTGTTCAGAAACATGCACTAAATCTTGCAACTCTTTACAATCAATACCTACAGCCAGAGCATCAACCTTAGACTTTAGTTGTGAAAGGAGATAGTTCTGGTATTTCAACATGTGAAACTGGCAATTCAAAGCCCTCATAGCAAGAGTGGAAGAAGTATAAACTTTCTTTCCCCATCTATCCAAGGCCCTAGCCTCTTTGTCTGCAGGAACCGGATTCTTAACAACAGAAGCCTTAACACCTTTAGGCCCCTGACTAACAGTTTCTGGGTCAGCCCTAGGACTCTTAAAAAGATACATATGAGCTTCAGGCACCCTGTAATACCTATCCGGCTTAACAGGAGCAGGAGGTAAAGAATCAGGATTAAGAGAAGCCTCTGTAAAAACATCTTCTACTACATCCAAAACAGGAGGTATAGCCAAAGGCGTATGCTGGGGTAAAAACAAAAATTCCCTAAGCCTTTTCCTGGAATCAGAGAAGTCCTGACCTTCCCACTTAAAATGCTCCCTCATGGAATGAAGAGTTTCTGAAAAAGAAAAATCCTCAGGAGGAGAAGCAGAAGGAGTAGAATCATCCACATCAGAATCAGAATAAGGAGAGTACTCCTGCAAGTCTTCAGCCGAAGACTCGGAAACATCCGAAGCCTGCTCAAAACCCCCCAACTCAGGCTCCAACCTAGGTCTCTTATCAGGAGGGGGCATAAAACCCCTAATTAAAGTAATCAAATCTTCTGCCATTTTAAGCATATGCTTCTTGGGCACAGTACCTGAAGAGCTAGGGGTAACACCAACAGAAGCCAAACCTGGCCTGCCCCTAGGAGAAGCCTTTGAAACAGAAGGAGAGGGCCTAGCCACCCTAGGAAGGGAGGGGAGTATAGTAACCTGAGAAGCCCCCTCAGCCTGACTTGCCTCCTGAGAGGCCACATCTTGCAATAATAAGGTCTCACCCTGGGAACACAAAGAAACCTCCGGCGGAGCCACCGCTCCACCGCCACCTCTAAAGAACCGGCGGCGGGTCCAGACGGTTCTTCTAGCCTAGGCTTAACTGCCTTGTCCTTGCGCCTCTGCGAAGAAGCGGGCGTCGGAGCATCCGACGGCATTTTATAATTACACCGCTTCCCAAAGACTAACCTTGCACAATCCAACCTTCTCTTTATAGTGCGTTTATTAAATCTAGCACAAGAGCGACAGCCAACAACGTCGTGCTCAGGCCCTAAGCAAGGAATACACGAAGTATGATAATCTCTATGCGTATCTGCTTCCCACAAGAAATGCAATTATTGACTTTTTCTGACATCCGTAAATCACTGAGGCAAGAAAAACTAAAATATTCTAACGGGTACTTAGCCAACTTTGAACTCGGTCTGAAACTTCGAAATCGAAAAATCTCAGAACGCCAACCGGCACTTGCAATGCTGCTTCTGCATCGGACCATGCGGCAAAAAAGACTGAGGATATGACGTCGGTCATGCGCATTTGTACCCCGACGTCCTGATGTCAGTCAAATGCGCCTTGACCGACGTCAGCCTTATACTTTGATATTCGGGCCGACCGAGGACAGCGGACTACCCAAGTGTAAGGACTGCAGCAATGTGAGATGAAGAACATCTAGTTTTTAAACTGAAGATACACATTAATATTCATATGATGCCTGTGTCACAAAATAGTAACATCTATGCAAGGATAGGTCACCAGAAATTAGCTCACACCAAAGTTACATCCATATTTGTGGAGTCTCTATTCCACTGGTCAAGAAAACCTAGCCATGTTCAGCAGAGGGATCTTGTTAAATGAGGAAATCTTGCGGTTTAACATAATGGAATTAATAGCAATCACGTGTTATATCAGTACCATTGGACTATCAAGTATTGTTTTCATTACACGTGTTCCATGCAGGCATTCTCAAATAGGGAAAAAGGGGTAAGAGATTGTGTTGTGAAAGCATCTTCAACTTGGGTACTATCAGAAAAAGGTTTAAGACAAAGGTCCATAACTGATCCCCAGTAATTTTCCTTTTTTTTGGCATCAGAAACATTTGTGAATGAAAACCTGTTCCCTACTGGGAGAAAGGAACTATTTCTATTACTCCGTCCCAATAAAGAATGCATTGTAGGACAGGAGGGAACAAGAGGGGATTGGTCTTGGGATATGGAATAATAAGAAGTTATGTACCTACCATAACGTTCCATGTTAGTTGTCTTCTTCTCGCCTTCTTTCTTGCTGGATGGGTTCGGAACCGACCCTCGGCTCCGACTCGGCCAATACTAAAGCTCGAGAGCTAATTCCACCGGCTCGAGGCTCCCCTATATCCCACAATGCTAGGCGGTAACTACTCAGATCTCGTTTGATAGCTAGACCAAGCAATTCTAGTCTCCATAGTACGGAGAAAGGTAACCCACCTCTATATAAACCTGAGTGTAAGGTATCCCAGACCTAACAAAAGGGGAAATAGAGGTGGTAGAACGTGTGGGAATGACAACTTCCAGAGGAAGATCACAAAATGAATTCCTATCGGTCTGTCCAGGCTTGGGGGAAGGAGGGTGGGACGCAAGAAAGAAGGCGAGAAGAAGACAACTAACATGGAACGTTATGGTAGGTACATAACTTCTTAATGTTAAGTTGTCTATCTCGCCTTCATTCTTGCTGGATGGGACCGTGTCCCTAGCACCTTATCCCGGGTGGCCTATCGGAACAGACTCTTGAGAACAGTGGAACCAAAGTTGGCACGGTTTCTGGAGACCATGTCCAATTTGTAATGTGAAATGAAGGTATGAGGAGAAGCCCAAGTGGCTGCTGCACAAATGGAATCTATTGGCAGCCTATCCTGAAAAGCTACGGATGTAGCTAATGCCCTAGTTGAATGAGCTCTAGGTCTTGAAGGTAGTTTTTGATGTCTGATCTCATAGATGAAGGTAATTGTAGAGGTCAGCCATCTTGAAAGGGATACTTGAGTAACTGGACGGCCCAATTTCCCTTCCGCATACGATAGAAAAAGCTGATCAGATTTCCTGAATGGTTTAGTCCTGTCTAAATAATATCTAAGTTGGCGGTGAACATCCAGAAAATGTAGCTTTTGTTCCGACCTGTTGGAATAATTAGGGAAAAAGACGGGGAGATCAATCATTTGGCTTAGATTTGTTTGAGAGGAACCCTTAGGTAAAAAGGATGGATTAGTACGGAGGAATACCCTATCTTTGTGAAACACTAAGTAAGGAGGACGACTGCACAGAGCATGGAGTTCAGATACCCTTCTCGTTGAAGTTATGGCTACCAGAAAAAGTGTCTTCCATGAAAGCAACTTCAGAGAACATGAAGCCGCTGGTTCAAAAGGGGGAAAGATTAAGGATGCCAGAACCAAGTTCAAGTTCCATTGAGGCGGGGGATCTTTGATTGGAGGTTTGAGAAGAAAAACGCCCCTTAAAAAGGCTTTGCAGAGCTTGTGAGCTATGATGCTAGACTTCGAGACACCTACATGATAATTAGATATAGCAGCCAGTTGAACTCTAATGGTAGATGAAGAAGAGCCTAAATGAAAGAGTTCTGCTAGAAAGTCTAGAATAGACTGGATAGGTGCAGTGAAGGGATCTATATTTTTTGATGTTGCCCAAAAGGAGAAGCGTTTCCATTTGCTATTATAAGTCTTCCGGGTAGTAGATTTATGAGAGGCTATCAAGATATCTCGGACCGAGCAAGATATTAAGGGAAGCCTGGCTAAGGTCGGAATCGGAGAAACCACGCTGTGAGGTTGAGAGAATGAAGAGATTGGTGCAGCTGGCCCGATTGGTGGGTCAATAGATCTGGCACTGGGTCCAGATGCCAAGGCTGCTCCAAAAGGTAACGATGAAGGAACGGAAACCATATCTGTCGAGGCCAGTAAGGGGCAATGAGGATCACTGTCACTCTCAAGGTGATGGCTTTCTGAATTAGTTGAGTTATCAGTGGAAAAGGGGGAAAAGCATACAGACGTCCCCGGGGCCAATCGTGGACTAAAGCGTCTCTGGTGGGATGGCCTGGTAACGGGAAGAGAGTGAAGAAGTCGTGACACTTGCTGTTTTGGGGAGTAGCAAAAAGATCGCAGCAAGGCTGGCCTCATCTTTGGAATACTTCTTCCAGTACTGATTTCTTCAGAGACCACTCGTGGGGCATGAGAATTGCCCCGCTCAACTTGTCTGCAATCACGTTGGACTTCCCGGGAATGTGCGTTGCTACCAGAAAACGCTGAGAAGAGATCGCCCATTGCCAAAGTCTGAGTGCCTCTCGACATAAGGGGTATGATCTGGTTCCGCCTTGTTTGTTGATGTACCACAGTACGGACATGCTGTCCATCTGAATTGCAATAGTCCCTGTGGGAAGAGAGTCGTGAAGGGCTTGCAACGCTAAAAGCACTGCTCTCATCTCTAAGACATTTATGTGCAAGTGGCACTTGAAAGGTTGCCACGTGCCCTGGACTGTCCTGCCCTGATAATGTCCCCCCCACCCGATCAGGGAGGCGTCTGTTGTCAACGTGGTGACTGGGGGGGGAAGATGAGTGAAGGGTCTTCCTTGGAGAACCTGAGGTGATGTGATCCACCAAGACCATTGATTCTTGCATGATTGAGTTATCAATATGGTGTGGGACATCGGGAGCTGTTGGAAGGACCATTGAGTAAACAGCATCCATTGGAGGATCCTCATGTGGAAGCAAGCTAAGGGGAGAAGGGGGATAGCTGCTGCCATGAGTCCTAATACCTTCAAAACTAGTCTGGCTTTGACTTTGTTGCATTGTAAGAGAAGGTAAACTTGCTTGCGGATGTCTGACACTCTTTGCTCTGTAAGTCCGGCTGAAAGATTGAGTGTGTTTAATGTGGCACCTATAAAGGTAATAGATTGACAAGGCGACAAGACAGATTTTTCGAAATTTATTGAAATGCCTGGAGCTTGGCAAGTTTGGATAGTGAAGTCTCTGGATAGAAGTATTTGATGTCTGGTGGTGGCAGTAAGGAGCCAGTCATCTAAATATGGAAACACCTGGAATCCTTGATGTCTCAAGTGAGCCGCGACCACTGCCATGCATTTGGTAAACACTTGGGGGGCTGTAGTGAGACCAAAGGACAGGGCTCTGAACTGGTAGTGACTGGCTCCCAGCCTGAAGCGGAGAAATCTCCTGGAGCGTCTGTTCATCTTGATATGGTAGTACGCGTCCTGAAGATCTATCGAGCACATCCAATTGTCCTGACCCAAGAAGGGTAGAATGGACTGTAGCGTGACCATCCAGAATTTTGTTTTTCTGACATACTTGTTTAAGTTGCTGAGATCCAGTATGGGTCTCCAGTCCCCTGTTTTTTTTTGGTACCAAAAAGAATTTGGAGTATATTCTGGATCCTTGTTGGTCTGCTGGGACTGATTGGATAGCTCTTTTTGATAGCAGCTTTGAAATTTCTAGTGCTGCTTGTTCCCTTAGACTGGGTGGAACGTCTGGAAGGGATCCTTTGGGTTGGGATGGAATGTGAATAAAGGGAATTTTGTAACCCTCGGATATGATCGACTGTACCCATTTGTCTTGTGTAAGGGAAAGCCAGGCTTTTGGGTACAGGGATAATCTTCCCCCGACTGCCTCCGAAGGTGGACAGCCGGGCAGCTCCTCACGGATGCTGAAAGGGTTTATCAGAGAAATTTTCTCTGCTACCCTGGTTTTGCGGACCTCCTCTGCCTCTAGGGCGGCGTCTATTGTTATTCCCCCCTCTGCCTCTAGAGGGGAATCGACCTTGTGCGTCAGATAAGACTCCCTGGGTTTGTTTATGAACCACATTTTCCCTCCCCTCTGACCTTTGGGATAAGGCCTAGAAGGGGTAGAAAAACGGACTCCCACGGCACAGAGAGTCTTACCTTCCACCTCACACCTAGTCAATGTATCCTTCACCTGAGGACCAAACAAGGATGATCCATCAAAGGGGGAATTGGTGAAGGACACCTTGAAAGGGTCCGCAAAGTTGCACAGCCGCATCCAGGAGTGGCGCCGTGAGCAACGCCTGTGCCTGCGGCTCTACTCGCCCCATCCGCAGCATATGAGATAAGCCGCATGGAGGAGTTAACGATGGAGTTCAGGGTTGCCAACTGGGAGTTCATTCTGTCTTGGAACCCCTCAGCTGTTGGATCCTTTATCACTTCACTCATATCCTTGAGTAAATCTCTCTGGAGATGAGTGAAGT
The DNA here is from genome assembly GCF_019279795.1 of Protopterus annectens. Classification (NCBI taxonomy): domain Eukaryota; kingdom Metazoa; phylum Chordata; order Ceratodontiformes; family Protopteridae; genus Protopterus; species Protopterus annectens. The sequence continues at coordinate 329,975,250 of NC_056741.1, read as the reverse complement.
GACATAAGTAGTTCAGCGACCGCATTGAAAAGGTCGCTGATGAGAACATCCGCTTACCGTACCTGTCCATGGTCCTAGATTCCTTATTAGGAGGATGAACAGGTACCGAAGGATCGGCTAACTCCTTCTTAGTGGCCGCGGCCACCACCATGGCATCGACGGGGACACCTTTAGATAAAAAGTCTTTATCTTTAGGGGCAGTAATAAACTTTGACGGCCTCCTCGGGGTGGGTTCCACTGAATCAGGGGCCGTCCAGGCCTTCCTTGCCACCACTTCCATAAGGGGGTCAAAGGGAGGGGACACCCAGGAGGTAGAAGGGCGAGAGCCGAACGCCTCAAGGTACACTGACTCATCCTCTGAAGGGTTAAGGGCTGGCCAGTTCCCCCTCTGTTTCAGGATCTCAAGGATGTCAGCAAAGGAGACATCCTCAGAGGGGGATCGAGGGGAACCTTCAGATTCCTCTAAGTCAGTGTCAGAGGTGATAGACTCAGGGGAGTCAATGTGCTTCCTCTTGCACTGCTTCTTCCTAGGGGGTTCTCCTACCGGGTCAGTAGAGGCCTCGGAAGAGGAGGAAATTCCCAATGGGGAAACTTGAGGAGTTGGCTCTCTGCGGTCTGATGCAAGGGGGTGGGTAGAAATCACCGCAGGCACAGAAGATGGAGGGGCTGACGGAGCCGACTGTGGGGCAGACACTGGTTCTAGCACGCTCTGCATGACCTCGAAGGCACCCCTATCGGGCAAGGCCGGAGGTCCCCGCTCCGAAGAGACAAGGACCCCCCCGGCACCGACAGGGACAGCTCCGAGGCCGATGTCGGAGCCGAACTCACCAGCGCCGAAGCCCCGAGAGGAAGAGCGGGGTCGGACAAGGGTCCGATGCCACTCGCCCCCTCGGAGCCGACGAGGGAAGCTCGGCTGAGATCCCTCCAAAGAGGAGATCGGAGCAGGACGGAGCCGAAGGGAAGGTATCGGTTCCGACGCGCCGACAGTCATGGCTCCGATGAGCCCCGGCTCCGAGCTCAAAGGAGTCGGAGGGGGAACACATTGAGGGACAGAAATAGCCGCTGACTGTTGAGTCGGGCTATGCAGCATTTGGGCCAGTGCCTCGGACTTGAGAAGTCTACTCACTACCCTTTGCAAATCGTGGTCAGATAGCCTGGAAGACCGTGAGGAATGCGATCTATGGCTCCGTTCCAAAAGAAGATGGGATCCTGGTGCCGAGTGAACGGAGCCGATGGAGGGGGACCTAGACCTCTTCCTCGAAGGTTGCTCCGATAAGAGTATCGGAGCCAACTGAGTCTTATCAGCCTCGGCTCCGGCTGGAGCCGAGGTAACAGTATGAGGCTTGGAAACATCGGCTCCAGCCAGAGCCAATGTCGAAGCAGTTTTGATGCTTCCAGAGGACGGCTCTGAAGCCGGAGCCGACTGTCTGGAAGTCTTAGAAGGCTTCCCCGACACAGACTGGGTTGGGGGGCCTTCAGGCTTTAACAAGCCACGCAAAATCAATTTATTTTTGCGTTCCTGCTGAAACCATGGCACACAGCACGAGTCCTGCAGGTGCAAAGGTCCCAGGCAATACACACAAGAAGTGTGACCATCTGTCAGAGACATTTTCTGACAGCACGAGTCACACTTCTTGAAGCATGAGACCTTGGAGTCCTTAGACATACTAAAGGCCTAAGTAAGAAAAAACACTCACACACACACACACAGGCCTTTAAGAAAAATATTAATTTCCAGTCACACTAAAGGACTAGGAGAAGGAGGGGAAGGGGCCTAAGGCCTAAAGTTAAAGGGGAATAAAGGAAGGGATTATGGGCAAAAGAGGTGTCGATCTAATGAAATCGAGAATTAAAACTAAAAGTTATACCAAGGTAAATAATAGGGGTCTAAAGATTTGTGAAAATAGAAATAATTTTCCACTAACATGCCAGAGCCGGTAGAAAAGCACCTCGTCAGCTAAGCGGCAAACGAGATCTGAGTAGTTACCGCCTAGCATTGTGGGATATAGGGGAGCCTCGAGCTGGTGGAATTAGCTCTCGAGCTTTAGTATTGGCCGAGTCGGAGCCGAGGATCGGCTCCAAACCCATCCAGCAAGAATGAAGGAGAGATAGACAACTTAACATTACCCTGTAAAGGAGGTAATCTACCAGTGTAGTACCTTGCAGGATGCGCAGTAGCAAATCCTGCCCCAAACACACCTCCAGCCGTGCGGAGGCAGCAACAGTATGAATATTCATTCAGTCATTCCAGCACCAGTGTAGCAATGTAATATAATATAAGAAATAGCCACAAATAAATTACATTGAGCCACAAATAAATTACATTGAGCAAACCCGCAAGTAAAAAATATTCAGCATTTGACAATCCCATATACTTCTGAGAAGTAGTAGTTGGCAGTGCATTACTATGTGGGTCAGTAATGGTGACATTAGATGCATTTCTGAGACGCTGTAGTGTACCAAATACCATAACTTACATTTTGGGTGCTTGGAAGAACACTCCTGGCAGACATCAAAGACAGAAGTAATACTAATTTCACGGTCTTTAAAAACAATCTGACTTGAATGGGGTCCAATACTGTCATGGAATTAAACATCCTAAATATCTAGTAAATTTAAAAAAGAGGTTTCAGACAGTGTTTGAAATGCTACAGTAGTTACGTGACCTAGTCTTTGGACAACTATCTTGATATAAGAAGCAAAACACCCATTTCCCTTTGAAAATACATTTTTACTTTTTTATTTCAGTGACATGGAGAATTGTGAGTAAACATGCATCCTGTATGATGGAGGATTTCTAATCACAGGTAAAGTGTCCATGATGTGACATGGAAATTAGCATGCCTGTCAGTCTTCCTCGATATCCCCTGCCAATCACTAAGGGCACGTCCAAAGCTGCACAGAACTAACTGCGAGGTACTATACTGGTAGATTACCGTAAAGTAGGGATCTCTTCCCACGGAGTCAGTTTCAGAAGCCATTTCTCTGAAACAAGATGTTGCCAAAGAGACAGAAATGGAGAATCTGAGTTTATGGAAGTGACAGCTGAATGCCATGGAAGGAAGTGGCTCAAGGCACTTTACATACTCATTCTGACCTTTTTGACTGTCCTTTGTGGGTTCCTGTTTTCTTTTCAGGAACTGCCCCACCATTGGTTTTAAATGTCTGCTAACCAGCATACTGCAGAGATGGTTTGTTTTGTTTTGTTTTTTTTCTTGATGCAGTTGGACAAGGGAGCAAAACAACAGTTGAAAAATTTAGAGAGGGAGGTTTAAGCAAATCAGATAGATTCCCTGTATATCACCTTAACCCTCTCAGCACATTTATGATAACCTCTGCAGCAGTGGGACCACACTCTCTATCCAAAGGTGAATTTCAAAGTTCATTTTTAAATCCTCTATGAGGTTTTGAAAGTGAAGCCAGGCAAACACAGTATCAATTAGAGCACGCACACTGCACGGACTTCAGGTTTTCCCCTAACAGGATTCCTGTCAGCCCAGTTAGGTTCTATCACTCCTGGTTACACCACCCATGCTAAACTCACAAACACCCACAATGTGCCTTAGAACCACGCTGCTTTTCCCATCTCTCCACAATACACTGAGTCAACATCTACGGTGGACCACAGCTGATGGTGAAGTCAGCTCTGGGCACCTCACAGTCATTCCATATAACAGGGTTGGTCTCAGCCTTGCTATGCTACATCATTCTCTGTTACACCACCCTTGCTAAAAACACAGACAGATGCACAATGTACCAGGGAACATGGTGCTTTGCCCACTTCTCCTCAAAAAGTACTGCAACAGATGTGGGGCACCCAAGTTGTGGGTGATGTCAGCTCAGGGCACCTAACAGTTGTTGCAGCAAGCCCACTGTACTGACACCTGATTATTCCTAAACAGGGTTGGTGCCAGTCCAGCAAAGCTCCAGTGTTCACCATTACAGCATCTTGGCAAGTGAAATGCCTAGTACAAGATTCAGTGTTCCCATGAGTCCCTAGTACAGTGCTAGAGCCATGGCCGATGTTGTACCTCCATTCCCAGATGACAGCACCACGGGCACAAAGAGGTATATCTTTCATTAAAGTGAGGAGCATCTTAACCAAATAATACATCAGGCTACTTAATGGCAGAACAACACTGACATGTGGTGTAGGCCATTTAGTAGTGCTGAGTGGAGCTTGTGGCAATCTAAGCTAATCTAAATCTTTGTGTGAACCAAAGATTTGTCTATTAAGGAGAAAAGAGTAGGCAAGCTTTCTATATAGCACATGCATGTATGTTTGTCTGTCTCTCTCTGTCATTTATTTATTTGACAGGCTCACACACACACACACACACACACACACACACACACACACACACACACACAAAATTCAAGATACAGTTTTTTTCAGTTGTTTGGTGGACATCAACTTTAAACACTACACCATAAAATATCTAACCATAAGGTCAGAGTTACCATCCACTAAAACAATGCTGTTTGGTTTGACCTCAGTAATTGCTGCCGATCACACTGGGTAGCAAATGTTCAATTTATAAGATCAATATGACAGAAGTACTACTATATTTTAAACATGAAAACTTAGATTACAAAACAAGTGCAAAAACTTGAGAGTCCTTGAACTTATTTGATCCATTTAAATGTGCATCTGCTCCATCCCACCCTCTTGCACTGATTTCCTGTCCCAAGCACTTCGGAATGGACATGCAGTATGAATTTGATGGTTAAATCTACTTCTCCCAGACTATCTCATTGAAGATATGGCTATGGCAATGCCTTACACGTGTACATCCCTCTGCTCCACAGCTTTAATAACCATTTGTGTTACCATTATTAATCCCCTTCCACCCCATATCATACACAGTGAACAATTAAATTTACAAAACCTCTTTGCATAGCCACTACTTTGTATCCCACATGCATTATATACAAACCTTTTGCTGTATTCTGTCATTTCCCTTTTTGATTTTCTATTAGCTAGGTCTTCAAAACTATACATAATATTTGATAAATTGACGCAAAAGGATCCTTGGCCTCCATTCCATTAGCCATTAACTAAAATTAAACAACCAAATTCTTAACTTTTAATCCAAAACCATTTTATTACAACATAGCAATAACCACCCATTAAAAAGAAAAATAATATCTACATGCCAAAAACAATTAAAATTGTGCCTCTTTCATTGAAAAAGATATATTCTCATGCTACAATGGCATCATCCAAAAGTAAACTATAAATGAAGCATGAGTAACATCCACTAACAGTATTCAATAAAAATAAAATGTAACATACTCATCTTTCTCAGACTGGTACATTTCTAAATTATTTGCTTCATACATCCCATCCATATAACTTATATGCCTCAAAGCAAAACAATGATGCAGAAAGTAAAAACATATGGCTCTTACAAAAAGAAAAAAGAAAAATCCCTTAAAAAATCTGCAGCCATGAAGCCTCCTGTTACTGATCCCTTCCAAGTGTGCTAAAGCCTTCTTATATTAGTGGCAATTACGAAGCTGCATCAGGTAGGGGTCATAATGAGTTTTCCATTAACTTTTTCCAGCATGTAGCCTCCCCAGAGCACAATGTGTACAACAAAAATAATTTCCACATGGTAAACAGTGACACAAACTGACTAAGATCAACACTTCAATTGCTGGGCGGGTGAGGCAAGGCTAAAGCAGTTATTACATGCCCAATATCCTATCGCAAGTCCTAGCTAGGTATTCACTCTGGAAATAATCAGTAGCGTCAAACAGACAAAGCACTTCAACTAATTACTTTGAAAAACTACTTGCAAGCAAGTCTATTTTAATGGCAAGTAGGGCAGCTAAAGGAAAGCCAAAGTCCAAAAGTTACTAAGTGTGTTTTATCTATCTTGCCAATCTTTTTTCTTACCTATCCTTTTTTTTTTTTTTTTTTTTTTTTTTTTAATAAATTTTGTTTCACAGTACTTCTTGTCGTTATATTGGATAAGAAAAATGTATCTGGAAACTACATCCAGAGCAGCTATATTGTACAGATAAAGTCCAGATTCAGAAGTTAGTCTGAGCTAAAATGAACATTATACAACGACCCCCCCATTAATGTTCCAAAACATGCATGCTGATTGGTCAGCGTGCACGTTGTAAATCAGATTTATACTAATGGAAAAATGTCCGATTGCCCGGACTTTTTCCATTAGTACAAGTCTTTTTTATACAGCAATGGAGAACGCCAGATCTCCGTTGCTTTTTAGACACTTTCTTGCTATGTTAAAGGAGTTTAACATAGCGAGACAGCTTTAAAAAAAGTAACGGAGATCTTCCTTTCTCCATTGCTTTTTTTAAAGCTGTCTTGCTATGCTAAATGGGTTTAACATAGCGAGACAGCTTTAAAAAAAAGCAACTGAGATTCTCCGTTGCTTTTTTTAAAGCTGTCTCGCTATGTTAAACTCCTTTAACATAGCGAGACACTTTGTAAAAAAGCAACGGAGATCTTGCTTTCTCCGTTGCTTTTTTTAAAGCTGTCTCGCTATGTTAAACTCCTTTAACATAGCGAGACAGCTTTAAAAAAAAGCAACAGAGATTCTCCGTTGCTTTGTTTAAAGCTGTCTCGCTATGTTGAACTCCTTTAACATAGCGAGACACTTTGTAAAAAGCAACGGAGATCTTGCTTTCTCTGTTGCTTCCACCCACAGCTTTGATGTACTGTGTACGCATACGCAGTACATCAGAACTGCCGCAGAATACCAGACAGCTGCGGAAGGGCAGCAAGGAGGCATTATACAATGCCATTATTTAAGAAAAGTAATTATTTAACCCAGGCCTGGGTGTGGGTAATGCTGGATTTACCCATGGTTGTCTTTGTTTGGCCATTCGGGCTTTGCCCTCGTGACCAAACCACACCAACAGTGGGTAAATCCAGCATTACCCACACCCAGGTGTGGGTTAATGCTATATTAGCTGGCCTAAGACAGACATTAGTTTCAGCATTTGTTAATGGCTTCATAATTTTAAACATACTTCATACCTCTCAATCTATCAATCTCTTAGTGCAAAACATCTGGACAAAGCCTGACAAAATGAGGAGACAAAGACACAAGAATAGGGACAGATTTAGACATTGCTATTATAAACTTAGAAAGTTACTAGAGAAACAGGATTTGTGTTAGCATTTTTTTCTGGAGGATTTGAAGTCCAGAACTCTAACCTATGTCACTATCAATCTTCAGACCGTCTTCAGACAAATAAATAAATAAATAAAAATAAATAAGATCTTACTAGTGATTTATAAGGAAACCTAAAATTATATGAGGAATAGACCAAAAATTTGAGAGAAAAATCGGGACATTCTGCAGGAGTAACAGAAATTGAGACAGTCAGTAGCCCAAGGCAGCACAAATGCAATGTATTGGCAGCATTGGCTAAAAGGTAAAGTAACACACTAAGTCTTAATGAAAAGTAATACTGACAGTGGATGCACACACCTGTATTAACTTTGGAAGAGAACACTGGCTCAGTGACGATCAGGCAAACAATTAATCCTTCACAGAAATAGACCTGTCAAGCAACTGCTCTGAGTAGAATAGTGTCGAGAGAAGCTCTGCATCACCATTTTATTGGATGCTGAAATTATCAGCTGCATAAATAATTAGTTGGAGGTGTTTCCTGGGTGAAATGAGTGAAAGGGGGTGGTTCATGGGCGGTTCATTGAGCAGCAACAGCAAACAATGAAAAAATATGAAGGGCGTTATTACTAGGCTCTTCCAGCGCCCATTCCTTTTGTGATAAAGATGACTAGGAAGAAACTGTGAACTCCAGAAACAGTCAAATTTGAGAATTCTGCTGGCAGTGTGACTTGAGTAAAGTGCGGCATTCAAATGGTAAGGGAAAAAACTGTTTTTAAAATGAGGAAAGTAAAGAAGCAACACATAGTGACCCATTAACTCCGTGCTTCATTGTTTGTCATGCTGTATATGACTTGAGAGCCAGTTTGTCTTATAACAAATGAGATGTGAAACACTCCAAAACTGTTACAGCAGTTCTGGTCATCACTTTTACTGGCAGTACACTTGTAGTACCATGTATGTTTTAACTACTCCTTCTTATTAATGTCCATGTTCTTCTTGTAATTTAACTATTTACTTGCAAAGGAAACCTTAATACTTCTATTTTTCTCCTGTGTTTTCAATTGAGCTTCCTTTGATACACCCAGTCTATGTCCTACTTTTCCCCAATCATGAATTTACATTTCTCAGATATATTTAATTTTAGAAGATTCTTTTACCTCTCAGGCTATCCAATCCCGTTTAAGTTAATTCAGGTAGTATTAAAATTAACTGAAACCTTCACTATTGCTCATTTTACTGTCACAGCCTAACATGCAGTCCATTTATAACTATACTGACATGATGCATTCATATTTCACATTGGCTACAGGTTGATTCTTATTCATCACTGTCCCACAAGTTAACTGCTATCTCCCCTCCTTATGTCTCCAGGGCTTTACAGAGTTTTTTGAAAGATCTCTGTCTTCTGTTGTTTATCCTGCATTTTTCTCCTGATGAGTGAGAAAGGCTTATATGGCCATCTTTCTCTCTCTCTTTCAACACTTGAGGTCTCAGATGCTTCTTTTCTCCCCTGCATTTTCTCTATCTAAAATAGACTGTTCACAAAACAGTTTATATCTTTCAAGTTAATTTATGGCAGATTCATTGTCTTGGAATATTTTAAACCATACTGGGAAAATATTTTGAAACTGGCTGGGTACATCAATTTAAATCTTAAGTTGAGCTGTTTAGGACTGTGAGATGAATTTACTTCTTTTCTGCGTCAAGAGAATAATCATATTTGATACATACCCTTGTCCCTAACTGCTGCAGAGTTCTCTCCTTTTTCCATATTTGACTTAGATTTGATAAAAAGGCTGCGATGGTGCAGCAGTTAGCATTGTCGCCTCACTAGAGCACCTTCTGTGTGGCGTCTGCATATCCTCTCCATGGTCGAGTGATGTATAAAGACATGCAGGTAGGTGCGTGCATGCATGGGTGTGCCTTCTTTGAAGGTTGGGTGTTGGACTGGTAACTTGACACTGTAAAAATCCACTGCCAATCATTAGCAGACTGGAAGAAGCCGAACTACATTACTTTTTACTTAGAACTTATAACTTTGGAATTTAATTATAATCAGTCTTTGAAACTTATTAACAGTTTTTCCTGTAAATAGATCATATGCAGTCTGTTTATTAAAATTTCTGATTGTGGGATCTCAGTCCACCTGGAAAGCTGTATTGCTGTACAACTGTTACAGTCTCTGCCTTTTATCCCTCAGGCAGATTGCTGAAACAAAGATTTTCACATCTTTCACAACTTTCTAACTCAAAGAATTTTTCCTTTATCTCCTCTTGTATTGTTTCAATCTGTACCAGATGGATGGTTTGTTCACTACCTGCATTTCTGAAACGGTCTAGGTCTTCTGTATGTAGTGAAAGCATGCTTTCCATGTCTTCCAGACTCTTATCCGTTGTCTTCATGTAACCCAGCAGTGTATCATTCATCTTCACAACTCACTACAAAATCTATCCAACTTTTCATTGATTTTTGACATTTTAGGCTCTCCAGTTGGCCTGATTGCTGCTGACCTAGCCACGTTTTATCAATCTGACAGTTTTCCAGACTCATTTTTTCCTGTGTTTTTCTTCACCTTAGTCATCTGTAGTACATCTAGTCTTTTTCTTGTGTATCTTCAGCATTTTTATCTTTCTGTAGGATGGAGGGCTTCAGAACACATCTTAGCATGGCACCATACTAGAAATGTTCAGGTTCTTTTGTCTTGATGACTGAAAAGGTAGACAGCTGAGGAGCCATGCAAAAAAGGTGTCTATTACCAAAGTCAAAATCTATAATGCACTGGTATTCATGGATAAGATAGGCGGTACTAATGGTGTTGATACTGACATCAGTCAAGCACTCCATGCCGAGGGTGCTGACTGTGATGTGACAACCCCCCTACTTAAACATGAGGCAGTAACTAAGAAGCCTCAATCCTCACCACTATCTCCAGTAAGGACGCGTTGCTGAAATCAGGGACAGAACACACAATTTCCCATAAGTGTACATTGGAAACAGGCTCCAAACCTGGGACTGAACTATTTGCTTCAATCCAGATCCCCAAATGAGTCTTCACACTATCCACTCCAGTGCACTGTGTCCCAGTTTTAGCTATTTGTCACACTCAGTCTTAAATATTTGTTAATCACACATACAAACACTCTTGGGAAAGACTGGCACAGATTTACCTGCTATGTCCTCTTTCCCAGATTACATGGTAATGCTGCCACAAGTCAAAATACCACAATACCCTTCAAAAGGGGTGTTCAGTTATATTGGGTAAAATAAATCTTGATATGTAAGGTAGCAAAGTGACCCTGGTGTTGTCACAATACGCATAAACACACTCAGGTTACTAAAAGTACTTTCTCAACAACCAGCCACAATAAAAGCTAGTAAATACAAACACTCTTGGGAAAGACTGGCACAGACTTACCTGCTATGTCCTCTTTCACAAATTACACAGTAACACTGCCACCACTCAAAACACTACAATTACCTTCAAAATGAGTGCTCAATTATATTGGGGAAAATAAATCTTGATATGTAAGCTAGTATGTAAATCCAAGCAGTAAGGCTTTTCAGAGTGGCCCTGGTCCTCTCACAATAAGCACAAACACACTCAGGTTACTAAAAGTACTTTCTCAATAACCAGTCACAATAAAAGGTAGTAAAATATTTAATAAATAATAATGATTTAAAACATATATACACTGAAGAACTGATTTTAATAAACCACAGAGTTTCACATACATAAATTATGGAAATAATATTGAAGGATAGGTTTCACACTAATTGAAGAAAAACTGTATCCATCTGACTGTAGCTTCCTACCTGTCTAAAGATTAATTGTCCCCATCTAATCTCATTAAATCAGCAAGGCAAGACATTATCTACTATTTATTTATTTTATTTTACATTTGTTTACCAGGATAGTCCGACTGGATACATGTCCATTTTCAGCAGAGGCCCGGGGAGAAAAGCTCCAAACAGACAAACTTACATAGATAACACTAGAAAATATAAAACAAAGTGATTATGTACAATGGTTTAGTAGTGTTTCCTAGTAGGGACTCACAATTCTCACGGACAGACACAATTAAAAGCAAGAGACGTCAGATTGGATATAGAACTTGGTGACATAGCTGCATGTTATGATATTTACAGATTATGCTTTCAGTTTATAACTTAATCAGGGTTGGTGCATGGGCAAAGCCAGTTCAGTTTGAGATACTGTTTGAGGTTTTTTTTTTGAAGAGACTTTTGGAGGATTGTAGGGTTATATAGTTTGACAACAACTTCCAGGTTTTGCCAACAAAGTTTGGCAAACAGGGATTTACCAGCAGAGTTATTAGCTTTGTGGGTTTGGACCAGTAGTTTGTTGGCTGACTGTAGGGATCTCAGGTTGCTATATGGCTTAATAATATTTATAAGTAAGGGGGTATCCTCAGGGTGGTACAGAATTCTGTGTTTTGTGCGCTATTAAGAGCTGATTAAATTGAATTAAGCTGGGCAGTTCTAGCCACTCTAGTTGTTTCAGGTTCTGGCAATGGTGGGTTCTATAGGTGGAGCCAGTGCCGAATCTGGTAATATGGTTGTAGCTATGGGACAGCTTACCTAGTTCAGATTTGTTGAGGTTTGAGAGTACAGGCGAGGCATATAAGAGTAGAGAGTAGGTGTGACCGGCTGATTGCAGTCTTAGCCAGTGGGGTTAAAATGTCTTGTTTTTATACAGTGATCCAAGCTTCTTATTGATGGCCTATATGGTTTTGTTGATCTATAGGTCAAATTTGAGATTATTGTCTATGATAACCTCTAGAAGTTTGGTGTGTTGATCTGGGGAGATAGTGGTACCACTGTTACACGTGACAGAGAATGAAGGTGTGGCAGATCTACTAGTGGGGGTGAAGAGTAGAAGTTTAGTTTTATTGGGGTTCAGCAGTAGGCATTGGTTGGCGAGCCAGTTCTCAATAGTGTTAAATGTATTTTGGGTTAGGATTTGCACTTTGGATGGGGAGGTGGCCGAGCAGATCAGAGTGGAATCATCTGCATTTTAAATACAGGTAGCTTCAGGGATAGCAGTGTGAAGGTTGTTTATAAAAACAGAGAAAAGTAGTGGACCTAGTATGGAGCCTTGAGGGACACCAAGTTTGAGAGGTAGCTGGCTAGAGAGTTTGCCCTGCCATAGTACCGCCTGTTGTCTACCAGGCAGTAGGACTGGAACCACTGGATTGCGTGCTTATTGAAGGAAATAGATTTTGGAGAAAGAATGAAAAGTTCATGGTTGACCATGTCAAAGGCTTTTGATAGGTCACGAAAGAGGGTGGAGGATAGCCTATTGTCATTCCTGTTTTGGTGTATGGCATTAGTAAAGGAAAGGAGGGCTGAGGTGGTGCTGTGGTATGGCCTGAAACCATACTGGAAGTTGGATAGTAAGTTATTCTGTGTAAGGTATTGCATTAGTTGCTTGTGTATACATCTCTCCATTATTTTGGCTAGTGGGGAAAGAATGGCAATGGGTCTATAGTTGTATATGTCTGTAGAACTACCACCTTTATGGGGAGAGATGATGTGGGATATTTTCCAGAGGGAGGTGATAGCGCTTTCGGATAAGGTTCTGTTGATAAGGATAGATATGGGATATGCAATGGCATCTGCAGCTATTTGTAGGTACTCTGCATGGAGGAGGTCAGCAGCGAGGGTGGTAGATTTTAGTTTTTTTATAAGTGTTTTGATAAAACTAGTGGATATTGGTTGGAAACTAAACTGGAGGTGATTAGTGGGTAGATTAGGGGTGTGGTTTACGTTTGTAGGGATTAGTTGATTTGCTAGGGATTGGACTGTTTCAATGAAAAAGTTATTATAAGTGCCAGCTATGGTCTCTGGGGAAATATGGGTGTGGTTAGCCGGGGTTGTGGTGGTAGAATGACCTGGATGAAGTAGTTGATTTAAGCCTGCCCAGAACTTCTGAGGGTTGTTTTGGTGTTTTTGTAGGAGATTTTGGTAGAAGCTTTTTTTACCTAGTAAAACAGATGTTTTTGTATCATTCCTGAGTTGATGATATTTTAGATGGTCAAGTGCGGCTTTAGTTGTTCTCCAGCTGGCCCAGGCTCTGTTTCTAGTTTTGATTTTAGATTTAGTATCTTTTGTGAGCCATGGTGCTGTGTTTGATCTAGATTTTATTGTATGTGCTGGAGCATGGGAATCAAGGATACTTAGGAATTTAGTGTTAAAGCAAGCTATAACCTCTTCAAATGGTAGATTTTTTTTTAGTTTTGACCAGTCAACTGCTTTTCGTTCATTTAGGAATATAGCAGTGTCAAAGTTTTTCCTGTTTCTAAGTGTTTTATATTTGGTCTGGTGAGGGTTTCCTGCCTTATGTTTTATGATATAGGTTAGTAAATGGTTGCTAAGGTCATCAGGGAGAGTGCCAGCTGTGTACAGTCGGGGTTGGTTATTAACTAGTATCCAGTCTAGGATACTTTCCCTGTTGGTCGGTTTGTTTATCCTAGTGGAGAGGTTATGGTCTGTTTAAATCCAGATAAGTTTATAGGGGTGAGGGGAGGTTTGGAGGAGCAGAGGTGCCAGTCGGTATTGAAGTCACCAAGAACTATAGTTTCTTGGGGATAGGTAGTGGATAACTAGTATAGGATATCCTCTAGGGTATTTAAGTTGTTGCCTGGCAGAATGTAAGCACAGACGATGTTCAAGCATTTGTTCTGGTTAATCTGTAGTTTGGTTATGAGGAGTTCTGCATTATTGAATTGGGGTGGTTGAATGGTGTCTCTATTAACAGTTAGAGTATTTTTATAAAGGACTGTTATCCCACCTCCTTTCCTTGTAGTACGGTCTAACCGGTGGATATTATATCCTGGAAGTAGTATCTCATTATCAGTAGTACTAGGGTTTTAGCCAGGTTTCCGTAGGACACAATGTCTGGGGAGTGGGTTGCTATGAGGGCGTGTAGGTTGGGAATCTCATTGTTAATACGTCTAATATTTAGGTGAAATGCTAGGAGGGAACTAGTGGGAGTAGAAAGGGGTAGCTTGACTGTGGGGGGTTGTGGTAGGGGAGTGAAGGTTATTGGGTTTGGGTCGGCCAGGGCTGGGATGGATGTCCCCATGTGTTATAAGGTTATAGTGACAGGATTCTCTAAGCTTTAGGAGTTTGTTTATAAGTTTTATATAATCTTTGTCTTTAGGATTATGTTTTGTGGCTTTACAGGGGTGATATTTTGTTGAGGGTGGTAGATTCAGTGTGCTGGGGATGGCAAAGTGTTTGGTGTTATGTATGAAGTCATAGGTAGCTGTTTGATCATTTGGGTAGTGAATACCACGGTCAAGTTTTTGTTCGTAGGGAGTAAGATGGTAAAATAGAAATAGTATAGGCAGTAGGGTAATTAGTATTTTTTTACTTGTTTGCATTTTGTTAGGGAGGGCGGGCCAATTTTGATGGTTGAGTGTGCTAACAGGGTGTGGAAAAATGGAAGAGAAGAAAATGGGTTAAGGGGGAGGGCTGTTCAGTGATGTACGAGGCGCTGATTGGTGCTTAGCATGAGGGGAGTGGCTACATTTAGTTTAAATGTAGCACTAGTGGGGGTGGGTGGAAATTGGGGACAGGGAGAGGAGCGGAGCAAGTCCAAGCACAGTGAAGGCAAGCAGCATGGGGCTAACACAGACTCCAAATATTTATTTAGGCTTTTGGTATGTATGGTTGTATGTTTGGCTGTATTTTTAATTTGTTTTTTGCACCAATTTATAGACTATGTTTAAGCTGTATTTTATACACTTGCAGGTTAATTTATAGCTGCAGGGTATAATTTTCAGGGCTATGTGAGGGAAAGCAGAGTGAAATTACTGTGTTCAGTGTATTATTTTAGGTGTAAGACAGAAGATACTGGGGGCAAACTAGCTAATTTTAACAATATGGGGGGAACCAAATTAATGTCGGGGACAGCCCAAAAGGTGCCTTTAGACCCAGGTCAGCAGTATACAGTACCTGCTTTATATTCTAATCTATGTTCTGTTTTTAAATACAGACATCAACAGTAAGGGGCTTTTTTCTTGCTTTTGTACTTTTTAAATTCTAATCTATGTTCTGTTTTTAAACACAGTCAGCAACTTTAACAGTACAATTTGGTGGAACTTTTTAGTATTAGGAGCCTTATTTAAGGGCTGGGAATTTTGGTGCTGCTGACCCAGTACAGCTGAAATAAACAGTTTAGGCAGAAAGACTTTAGAAAAAGTAGTGACCTTAGTTAAATTTGTTACTGAGGATAGACAAATGTGACTGTCCGTTTTATTTTTCTTTTTAAAAAAATTCCCAACTAGATGCAGACCTTCTAACTGTGCGAGCCTTTCAGGGTGGGAGCCATGAGAAGAGATAATACTACTTAGTTAAATTTGTTATTGAGGGTTGACCAGTGTAATACTAGTCTCTGGAAGGTTGCTGTGGCATTCTTCATCCCAAAGGGCATCCTTGTAAATTCATGTCATCCAAAAGATGTTACGAAAGCTGACCTCTCTCTAGCAGTGGGAGTCAAAGGCACCTGCCAGTATCCTTTGATCAGATCAATATTGGTCACATACTTAGCCCCACCTAGCTATTCTAAAGTCTCATCTGTTCTGGGCATGGGGTACACATCTGACTCTGTATAACTGTTTAACTTTCTGTAGTCCCTGTAGAATCTTAAAAACCAAGAAAGTGCGGCTTTCACTGACAACAAAGAAATCCAACCAAAAAAGCCGTAGGGCGGAAAGCAGTACTCTTCCTATTCCAAACAACGAAAGTGACACCAAACTACTTCTTGAACGCTTTTATTAAATAAACACATGCGTTTTCGTCCTTTTACTCCAGGACTTCATCAGATAAAACTGTTTTTAAAAAAACTCTGCCTTTATACTTTATTAATGACACAATTAACCAATAGAACACAATTTCATTGTTTTAAATAAACCAATGAATTTCTCATCTCATTAATATGTATTCCTGATTGCATTTTCAAAAAATAATCGTATGTAAAAACAAAACTTTTAAAATCTATTTATCTTTTAGATATTATTTAAAAATTGATTTGACATCGTGTATTACAACTTTGGGAAAGTTTTTCATTTGATTTTTATCATGAAAATCTTATACATATTAACTTCCGTGTAAGCATTCGCAAGCATTAAAAACCTTAGTCTTGTACCCCCTCTAGTGTCAGAAAACTATATAACATACTAATTCATCTCTCCTTTTATTACTTACTTCTTGTGTATTTATTGTTGTGTACTTCCTACCTATTGATTCTCTTTGTTCATTAATTATATCTAAATAAATTAATTAAAATACATATATATGTGAGAATGAAATAAATAAATAAATAAATAAATACCTAAAATTATTATTTTTTATTTTGATAAATTCTTAAAATTAGTATTAATATATAACTACATAACTATTTTGTAAACTAACCTAAACAACCCAATGAATGTGACTTAAACTTTATTCGCTTTCACTTTTAGTATTGGTCCTATAGATAAATTTTCATTTAATCCAGGCTTTTTACAAGCATTTAAAAAGACCTGCCACCACAATTCCCTACTTTCTATAATCTCCTCCCATAGACCTCCCCTAACATCCTGCTGTACTTGTTCTAACCCAAAAAATAGATATTTTGCTCCTTCACAGTTCTTAAAGTGTCTATATAGTGCGTTAGTTTCTTTTCTTTTTCCAATGTCATATATGTGCTCATATATACGTCTTTTAAAGACCCTTTCCGTTTTCCCAATATAAAATGATTGGCAGTTTTGACAAATTGCCAAATAAACTACCCCTTGGGTATTACAATTAATTCTGTCCTTACTTCTTATTAATCTCTTTCTACTTTCTATAAAAACTTCATCCTTATTCAAAATATATGGACATTGAGCACATCTCCCGCACTTGAATGTTCCCACTTTGTTGTTTACCCCTGTCTTCTTGTATCTTCCATTTCCTTCTAGTTTTTTCTTTATGTTGGGGGGGGGGTTCCTAAAAGTCACCTGTGGTGTCATACTCTTGATCTCTTCTAAGTCTGTGATGGCAACAAATCTGTCCCATTCCCTCTTAAATATCTGTTTGACCTCTTAAGTATTGAACTCTACAATTAATCTTTTGACATTCTCATTCTTATTCACTATCCTGTTACAGGAATCATCATTAAAAACTTCTTTTATTCCTTTTATTGGTTGAAATTTGTTTTTCCTACCTTTCTCTACTTCATCCCTTATTGCACTAATGAATTCTGGTGGGTAACCCCTATCCAGAAACATTGCTTCTAATTTATTACATTCTTGATGGAAATCACCTTCATCACTTGTCATCCTCGAGCCTCTCACAAATTGGCCCTTTATAATATTTTTCTTACAATGTTTTGGATGAAAACTATCATAATGTATGTATGAATTACAGAATGTGTTCTTCCTGAACACTTTAGTTTCAAAATTTCCTTTTTTCTTGTAGATTTCAACATCTAAATAATTCATAACTTCTGCATTCATTACGTAAGTGAATTTTAGAAAATTGGTAGTTTGATTTATATAGGCAAAAAATTCATTAAACTTTTCC
This sequence comes from Protopterus annectens, assembly GCF_019279795.1. Lineage (NCBI taxonomy): Eukaryota > Metazoa > Chordata > Ceratodontiformes > Protopteridae > Protopterus > Protopterus annectens. The sequence continues at coordinate 329,957,566 of NC_056741.1, read as the reverse complement.
ACACTTCCTATCCAAAATATCGCTATGTCATCCAAAAATCTATGATAAAGGCACCAATATTGCTTGAAAACAGAGTTAGTTATGAATTTCTCCTCCCATTTACCCAGTACAATATTGGCGAAAGTCGGGGCACAAGCTGCCCCCATTGAGACTCCTGAAATCTGTTTGTAATATTCTCCATTGAACATCAAATAATTATATTTTAAAATAGAGTCCATAAGGGTCACTACGGTTACCTTTTCTTCATGTGACAACTTCTTGTCACCATACACACTTTCCTCAAATAATTCCATACCTTCAACGTGCGGTATACTAGAGAAAAGATCTATAATATCTATTGTGACAAAAATTATGTTTTCCTTATATATATTTGTAGAGAGTTCTCTTAGGAAGTCCCAGGAATCTCTTAAAATTATATCATTTTTCATCCATAAATGTTTAACTTTATTATCCACATATTTAGCTAATGGGGTGATTTTTGCTCCTTCCGCTGAAACAATCGGTCTCAAAGGGGGGTCAAATTGATTCTTATGAATCTTGGGTATGCCAAACATTGTTGCTACCCTTGGCTTTTTTACCTCTAAGTATTTGTAAGTTTTAATATCCATTACTTTGTCCATTAATAAATTTTCAAGCATCACATCTATTTTCTTATGTGCTATTACCACCTCATTTTTAGAGGCAACCGAATATTTTCGTTCATCTAACAAAATTGAATACATTTTAGTGTCATACATGGTGTTTTCCATGATGACGATTCCACCCCCTTTGTCCGGTTTCATCGCCCTTACCTTAGCATTCCAAATCATTTCATGCAAGACTTCCCATTCCTCTTTCTTCATGTTAGTCATATATTTGTTCTTACTCATATCCTTCTTTTCTAATTTCTTTTTCTAAAACATTTTCGAAGTTTTTTATTTGTGGTGCTAAAGGTGGGTTAAATACCGAACTTCTTTTCAATTCATCTGTCACCATTTTTGTTCCATTCATACCCATTTTAGAAGCCAAAACAGTTAAATTAATTTTTCTGGTGAATAACTTTATATCCAATATTGTGCCAGTCACATTTCCTTTCTTCACTGGGTTGTATTTCAAACCTTTACTCAACAGTTCAAAGTGTTCCTTCTTTAAAATCATGTTGCTAAAATTATAAATAGTGAATCCTTCAAAATTGCCTTTAATTTCATTCTCAAATATTATACTGTTCTCATTATTTCTGTTGTTTATGGGAACCAGGGTACTCACTAATAGTGTCTCCCCCTCCCCCTTCTCCCCCCCCCTCACCTGAAAATTTCTTTCCTTGTTGTGAGATTCATAATACTCTTGGTTTTCCATCCCTAAAGGTGGAAATTCGGTATCGTAGTTGTACTCAATGTTCTTTCTTTCACTATTTCCCTTATTTATGTCCTTATTGTTATAATTATTCCTAAAATTTCCCCTCATATTCATTATTGTTGGCTTTGGGTAACTAGTATTGCTTGCATATTCTTTTATGTCTCTATTTAACTTTCCCATTTTTCGTTTAATGATGTCTTCACATTTCAAATCAATTTCCTCCCTCATTTTGAAATATCTCTCTCTCTCCTGTTTGATCCCAAAAATGAGATCTTGTTTAATGTTAGTGTCAAGCTCCTTAATTTCCTGTTCAATAACAGTTAATTTATTTTCGTTTTCTTCAATAATAAGCTGTATAACTTCTAATCCACATTTGTTAAAAGCTTTAACTAAATTCACATGAAAAGAAGACCCTAATTGCACATTATTAGGGTATTTGTAAACCCTAAGTCCCTTAGGGACTATTTCCTTGATTAAACATTCATTCAAATACGCATTTTCTATCCTTAATGTTCTAAATTTCAACATTAGTCCGTACAGTTTGTCAAGCTTTTCAATATATGTCGTACCATCATTATTAATTTCATTTTCAATGTCACTTTCAAAATTAAACAAATAATTTTTCTTTAACCACTCATTAGTGGTTTTGTGGTTCGGAAAAACAGTACCTTTGGTGCTTGGCCTGGATTTAGGCCTCGCACCCTTGTCCATATTGTCATAATAACTTTGTTCTCGTTCTTCTTCTCCACCATCTAGAGCCCTCGGTGTTCTCATGGGGTTAAAATTGGACATCTCCGTTTCTCCAGGGTCGCCGGCATCCCCGTTGTCGCCTATAAGCTCCCTTTTCCTCTTTGCAGCTTGTCCGTTGATCCCCTCATGAAATGAAACCTCCGAGTGCATCACTCCTCTTCCTGGAACCAAACTTTGGCATAGGGGCGTAAGTAAATCGATCAGTTCCGTTAACTGACCTATGAGTTTGCGAGTTTGCCCCATCTCTTCCTGTCCTTCCGAACCCATCACGGAAGATTTCGTACAGCAAAACCGCTCTCCACAAAGTCACCAAAAAACCAAGAAAGTGCGGCTTTCACTGACAACAAAGAAATCCAACCAAAAAAAGCCGTAGAGCGGAAAGAGAATCAATAGGTAGGAAGTACACAACAATAAATACACAAGAAGTAAGTAATAAAAGGAGATGAATTAGTATGTTATATAGTTTTCTGACACTAGAGGGGGTACAAGACTAAGGTTTTTAATGCTTGCGAATGCTTACACGGAAGTTAATATGTATAAGATTTTCATGATAAAAATCAAATGAAAAACTTTCCCAAAGTTGTAATACACGATGTCAAATCAATTTTTAAATAATATCTAAAAGATAAATAGATTTTAAAAGTTTTGTTTTTACATACGATTATTTTTTGAAAATGCAATCAGGAATACATATTAATGAGATGAGAAATTCATTGGTTTATTTAAAACAATGAAATTGTGTTCTATTGGTTAATTGTGTCATTAATAAAGTATAAAGGCAGAGTTTTTTTAAAAACAGTTTTATCTGATGAAGTCCTGGAGTAAAAGGACGAAAACGCATGTGTTTATTTAATAAAAGCGTTCAAGAAGTAGTTTGGTGTCACTTTCGTGGTTTGGAATAGGAAGAGTACTGCTTTCCGCTCTACGGCTTTTTTGGTTGGATTTCCCTGTAGAATCTTACTTTACCCTATTTCTTCAGTACCACTAGGGAAGTCCAAGGACTACTGGACTCCTGGATTACCCCCAGCTCTAACATCTCCTTTATCTCCTCCTTCAAAGTCTGCTTGTCTTGCTCAGGTACCCAATAAGGAGCTTGCTTAATAGGCCTTTGGGGTCTTATATCCACATGGTACTGCACTAGAAAAGTACACCCAGGTTTCCCAGTGAACATACCCCCAAATTTCTGCAACACTGCTCGTAATTCTTTAACTTGAACAGGGGATAGCTGCTGAGATATTGCTACTTCTCCCACAGAAGTGTTAGCCCAAGCCTGACTAAGAAGATCATTCAGCAGATCCCCTCAGACTTCTCCTGCCATCCACTGTGAATACTCAGCACCACAGCCTCCATATTGTGATAAGGTTTCATTACGTTAACACAATATAACTTATGTCCCTGCCTCCTGCCTACTAAGTTTACCATGTAGTTAACATCACCAACCTTTGCAATATTAGGCCAATAAAAGTAATGCATAATGTGTCTCTATGTACATACGACTTGCAAAAGAAATGTGATAGGCTATGGCTACAAGTACCAAATGGTAGGCTCTGGGCACTGCCAACTGCCGTATTACCTCACCTTCAAGCCCTCCCTCAGGGGTCCACTCTCTATACAGTAACCTTTTATTATATGCAAAAGAAATATCATGGGCTATGGCTAGAGGTCCAAAATCACACAAGGAATGCTGAGAACAAATCACTTTATGACGCAAAGCTTTCGGGTATGAACCCTTTCTCAATACTAAATACATACATATACACAAAGCAACTGCTTTTATACAGGCCTAGTAGTCATGTGACTGCAGCCAAAGTCACATGACCTATTTAAATGTGCAGTTTAAAAAATTATTTAAAGAAACATACTGCAAGAAAACATTTGTTAAAAAAGAAGCTACACATATGCATATATATGATCAAATTTCAAAGCAATATGAATCTAAATCTAGCACATATATATGCTTAATTATAAAAATATAAATATATATATATATATATACCTATATGTTTAATACAAACTCTAAAAACATTAAAACATAAGTGTACACATACATGTACACAACAGATGCACTTATTAACATCAATGTATAAACATGCTCATGTGCACAGGTTGATAAAAATATCATTTCAACCTACGTTGTAATCCAACAAGAATAGGTTTAATGCTTACTGTACTGTTAAGGCCAGGAGGACTATCAGCTCCCAAACGTACTATCCATTGATATTCTTTAGTTTCAAGAAAATTATTAATATCACCACATCTGAGTGAGGGAATCACCAAATCAATAACTCTAAATCTAAATGTATGCCTGTCCCCACACGTCTCAATATGCTTATACAAGGCATTCTGAGTATACTGCCTCCTGATTTCTGACTTGTGTTCAATAATCCTGTCCTTAAGTCAGCGTAGTCTTACCAATGTAGTATGCAGGACATACAGAACATGATGCCATGTACACCACATTGGTAGTGGTACAAGTAGCTCTTACAGAAAATGTATATGTATGGTGTGTGATCGTATGCACATAACTATTAGATTCCACATATCTGATCAAGTCCGAACAACAGGAGCAGTTTAGACATGCATATGTACCAAAATTAGATGTAGAGTAGATGGGTCTATCAAAGCATAGATTCAAGGGAGGCGAAAATCTTTATAGCATAGCATACTTTTGAGGGTTTTCATATTCCTAAAGCTAAAGAATGGCTTATCACCTAACAACTTTGTAAGTTCAGGGGATGCCATTAAAATAGACCAATACTTATAGATAGTGCTTAACAAGGGAGACCTTACTTGCAAAACCAGTCACATATCTAAATCTTTGCACAGTAGGGTTTACAACTTGATTTATCACAACATCAGGGTTCGTAAGATTATAATTCCTGAAATATGGGGCATATAATGAATGCCTGTTGTTAGATACCTGATTCTTCATCTCATTTAAAATAGACAATGCATAGCCACAATCAACAAAATCCTTAAATGTATCATTTAACTGTTCATTAAAGACAATATCGTCTGTGTTGAGCCTACTCACTCGAATAAATTGAGACTTAATCACACCTCGAAGACATGGGGCATGCATGCTGTCCGCATGCACATATCTACCCACATATGTCTCCTTCTTAAAACAGAAGTGCCCAATAATCCATCCTTGTAAAAGATGTTAACATCAAGGAAGGAAGCCTCTTTACTAGTAATGGTCGACTTAAACTTCAAAAATGATGTCGTGTTGTTCAAGTGTACAAGATATTCTTCTAAGCTGTCCCTAGATCCACTCCAAATTAAAAAACAATCATCAACAAACCGTTGATAGAACACAACACGTGTGTCAAAAAAATTTTTTCCATCATGCAAATTGTCTAATTCCCACTGATGCAGTACAAGGTTTGCATATGTATTGGCCACGGGGGTGCCCATGGCGACCCCGTTGACCTGCAGATATGGTTGTTGATTGAAAATGAAAACATTATGGCTAAGTACTAGGTCCAACAATTGACATATATTTTGAATAGATTCACTAACTAAGGATTTTCAGTAGTCAAAAACTTCCTGATGGACTCTATGCCATACAATTAGGGATAACAGTGAACAACGACACAATGTCTAAGGTGACAAATAGAAAATCATTCAGATTACATGGTTCACTGTAATACCACTTTGAAAGTTTGAAGAGAAAATCACCAGTATCTTTCAAAACATGATTACATTTATCTAAAAAAGGAAACAATTGTTTCTGAAGGTAAACGAAACAGGTTCGGTTACCCACCCATTGCCAGAAACAATGGGTCTCATGGGAGGGTCTAACAAACACTTATGTATTTTGAAGTCCATTATAACTGAGGTATAGATGGACAGGGTACAGAAAAAAGTTAAATAATTCCAAACTAATATTATTATTAAATTGCATGTCATAAACATGTAAATTAACGTCAGTAATATGTTTCTTTACATCCAGAAAACTAATTTTTTAATGGACAAAGTATCCATTACTAGCTTATCCATTGATGAATTGTAGCAAGCTCTATCCATAATCACAATACTTCCACCCTTATCTGCCTGCTTAATGATGATTTCACTATTCCTTTTGAGATTCTGCAAGGCAAGATGTTGCTCATAGGTTAAATTATAAGTAAATTTTCTATCACAGACATTAAACTGTTGCCTAAAATCAGCTTCACAGACATTGCAAAGGCAGTAGTAATAGGTGTATTCACAGGTATAAAAACACTACGTTTTCTAGGAATGTTATTAGGAGCAGTACTAGCATTAAACAAAATTTTAAATTTAAATTTCTCACAAACATTTTCAAGTCGGTAATAATATCAACTAAATCTAAATTAGTCATAGGTATGAAACTCAGTCCTTTTGAAAGAAGGGACACATGAGAATCACTCAAAACAAAGGATGAGAGGTTTAGAATACCTCTCACTACTTGCGGGCATTCTTGCCCTGTCTCAACGGACTGTCGTACTTGCGTTTCATTGAGGAAGTCTCTTGCTTCATCGATAATGGTACCCTCTTGTTTAAAGAGTCCTGCACACGTTCCGGTTTCTCTAACTGAAACCGCTTCTCTGTGAAGTTTAAAGTCGACTGATGCGTTTTTTTACTAGCATGCTGCACATCCGATACCAGGTTCAAGGCAGCAGTTGATGAGGTATCCATAGCGGACGTCATTACAGCGTCAGTGTTAACGCTACTAGAAGAGGCAATGGTTACAGACTCAGAAGGAGTTGAAGTGACAGTGTCTGTTTGTATAGAATTGGCGCCAACAGTCAAATTTGAATCAAGGGGCTGAAATACATCTAGCCCTAATAGAAGTACCAGCAAAAGTTTTTGCATTGTGATTTTTGTTAGATGTTACCATAGTTGATTCTCTTGGGTCATTCCTGGGCCAAGAGAAGATGTGACCCACTCTGAAATCATTAATGTCTCGAGAAAGTTTTCTTTTCTTAACTAGTTCAAGCTTGTCATCTAATTCACGAAATTTAATGAATAGATGGTTATATTTAGGTAACGTCTCTGAAAAACATACAAGTGATTTCAGCTCTTCATCTAATTTGATAATTTCAGTCTTTAAATCTTGCTCAACAGTCATAAAATACTCATTCATTAGTGACATATAGTCTAAGCTTAGCTTCAAATTCATTTGCTGCCACCTTTTGAGGAGTTCAGGGTACACATTCCCATAAGATGGCATTTTCAATATTCTTAGTCCACGGGGGACTATCCCCATTTTAAGGTATGCAGAGAAGCTAAACCTCTGCCACTGAAAACGCTTATATGAACCAACTTTACGTTCAAGCAATGTAATTTTGTAGTTAAAAGTATCAATGTCACCTTTAGAAGGATTGTCCAAAGTAACCTGCGTTCCATTTTCAGGAGCTATAACAGGAACAAAATCCAACAAAGGATTAACTTCTTGTGAGAACATCGAATGTAGTGATTCCATATTTCCAATAAAAGGTAACAGGCTGCAAGAAAGGCTACCAAATATAGTTACTCAACAGTCCAGCAGTGTAATACTAATGGTAGAAAAACAAACTGCAAAAAGATCCAAAATCACACAAGGAATGCTGAGAACAAATCACTTTATGGCGAAAGCTTTCGGGTATGAACCCTTTCTCAATACTAAATACATACATATACACAAAGCAACTGCTTTTATACAGGCCTAGTAGTCATGTGACTGCAGCCAAAGTCACATGACCTATTTAAATGTGCAGTTTAAAAAGTTAAAGAAACATACTGCAAGAAAACATTTGTTAAAAAAGAAGCTACACATATGCATATATATGATCAAATTTCAAAGCAATATGAATCTAAATCTAGCACATATATATGCTTAATTATAAAAATATAAATATATATATATATATATACCTATATGTTTAATACAAACTCTAAAAACATTAAAACATAAGTGCACACATACATGTACACAACAGATGCACTTATTAACATCAATGTATAAACATGCTCATGTGCACAGGTTGATAAAAATATCATTTCAACCTACGTTGTAATCCAACAAGAATAGGTTTAATGCTTACTGTACTGTTAAGGCCAGGAGGACTATCAGCTCCCAAGCATTACTATCCATTGATATTCTTTAGTTTCAAGAAAATTATTAATATCACCACATCTGAGTGAGGAATCACCAAATCAATAACTCTAAATCTAAATGTATGCCTGTCCCCACACGTCTCAATATGCTTATACAAGGCATTCTGAGTATACTGCCTCCTGATTTCTGACTTGTGTTCAATAATCCTGTCCTTAAGTCTGCGTAGTCTTACCAATGTAGTATGCAGGACATACAGAACATGATGCCATGTACACCACATTGGTAGTGGTACAAGTAGCTCTTACAGAAAATGTATATGTATGGTGTGTGATCGTATGCACATAACTATTAGATTCCACATATCTGATCAAGTCCGAACAACAGGAGCAGTTTAGACATGCATATGTACCAAAATTAGATGTAGAGTAGATGGGTCTATCAAAGCATAGATTCAAGGGAGGGCGAAAATCTTTATAGCATAGCATACTTTTGAGGGTTTTCATATTCCTAAAGCTAAAGAATGGCTTATCACCTAACAACTTTGTAAGTTCAGGGGATGCCATTAAAATAGGCCAATACTTATAGATAGTGCGCTTAACAAGGGAGACCTTACTTGCAAAACCAGTCACATATCTAAATCTTTGCACAGTAGGGTTTACAACTTGATTTATCACAACATTGTTTATTGTTTAATGTTAGTACTGCTCCTAATAACATTCCTAGAAAACGTAGTGTTTTTATACCTGTGAATACACCTATTACTACTGCCTTTTGCAATGTCTGTGAAGCTGATTTTAGGCAACAGTTTAATGTCTGTGATAGAAAATTTACTTATAATTTAACCTATGAGCAACATCTTGCCTTGCAGAATCTCAAAAGGAATAGTGAAATCATCATTAAGCAGGCAGATAAGAGTGGAAGTATTGTGATTATGGATAGAGCTTGCTACAATTCATCAATGGATAAGCTAGTAATGGATACTTTGTCCTTTAAAAAAATTAGTTTTCTGGATGTAAAGAAACATATTACTGACGTTAATTTACATGTTTATGACATGCAATTTAATAATAATATTAGTTTGGAATTATTTAACTTTTTTTCTGTACCCTGTCCATCTATACCTCAGTTATAATGGACTTCCAAAATACATAAGTGTTTGTTAGACCCTCCCATGAGACCCATTGTTTCTGGCAATGGGTGGGTAACCGAACCTGTTTGGTTTACCTTCAGAAACAATTGTTTCCTTTTTTAGATAAATGTAATCATGTTTTGAAAGATACTGGTGATTTTCTCTTCAAACTTTCAAAGTGGTATTACAGTGAACCATGTAATCTGAATGATTTTCTATTTGTCACCTTAGACATTGTGTCGTTGTTCACTGTTATCCCTAATTGTATGGCATAGAGTCCATCAGGAAGTTTTTGACTACTGAAAAATCCTTAGTTAGTGAATCTATTCAAAATATATGTCAATTGTTGGACCTAGTACTTAGCCATAATGTTTTCATTTTCAATCAACAACCATATCTGCAGGTCAACGGGTCATGGGCACCCATTACAATACATATGCAAACCTTGTACTGCATCAGTGGGAATTAGACAATTTGCATGATGGAAAAAATTTTTTTGACACACGTGTTGTGTTCTATCAACGGTTTGTTGATGATTGTTTTTTAATTTGGAGTGGATCTAGGGACAGCTTAGAAGAATATCTTGTACACTTGAACAACACGACATCATTTTTGAAGTTTAAGTCGACCATTACTAGTAAAGAGGCTTCCTTCCTTGATGTTAACATCTTTTACAAGGATGGATTATTGGGCACTTCTGTTTTTAAGAAGGAGACATATGTGGGTAGATATGTGCATGCGGACAGCATGCATGCCCCGCATGTCTTTCGAGGTGTGATTAAGTCTCAATTTATTCGAGTGAGTAGGCTCAACACAGGCGATATTGTCTTTAATGAACAGTTAAATGATACATTTAAGGATTTTGTTGATTGTGGCTATGCATTGTCTATTTTAAATGAGATGAAGAATCAGGTATCTAACAACAGGCATTCATTATATGCCCCATATTTCAGGAATTATAATCTTACGAACCCTGATGTTGTGATAAATCAAGTTGTAAACCCTACTGTGCAAAGATTTAGATATGTGACTGGTTTTGCAAGTAAGGTCTCCCTTGTTAAGCGCACTATCTATAAGTATTGGCCTATTTTAATGGCATCCCCTGAACTTACAAAGTTGTTAGGTGATAAGCCATTCTTTAGCTTTAGGAATATGAAAACCCTCAAAAGTATGCTATGCTATAAAGATTTTCGCCCTCCCTTGAATCTATGCTTTGATAGACCCATCTACTCTACATCTAATTTTGGTACATATGCATGTCTAAACTGCTCCTGTTGTTCGGACTTGATCAGATATGTGGAATCTAATAGTTATGTGCATACGATCACACACCATACATATACATTTTCTGTAAGAGCTACTTGTACCACTACCTATGTGGTGTACATGGCATCATGTTCTGTATGTCCTGCATACTACATTGGTAAGACTACGCGTAGACTTAAGGACAGGATTATTGAACACAAGTCAGAAATCAGGAGGCAGTATACTCAGAATGCCTTGTATAAGCATATTGAGACGTGTGGGGACAGGCATACATTTAGATTTAGAGTTATTGATTTGGTGATTCCCTCACTCAGATGTGGTGATATTAATAATTTTCTTGAAACTAAAGAATATCAATGGATAGTACGTTTGGGAGCTGATAGTCCTCCTGGCCTTAACAGTACAGTAAGCATTAAACTTATTCTTGTTGGATTACAACGTAGGTTGAAATGATATTTTTATCAACCTGTGCACATGAGCATGTTTATACATTGATGTTAATAAGTGCATCTGTTGTGTACATGTATGTGTACACTTATGTTTTAATGTTTTTAGAGTTTGTATTAAACATATAGGTATATATATATATATTTTTATATTTTTATAATTAAGCATATATATGTGCTAGATTTAGATTCATATTGCTTTGAAATTTGATCATATATATGCATATGTGTAGCTTCTTTTTTAACAAATGTTTTCTTGCAGTATGTTTCTTTAAATAATTTTTTAAACTGCACATTTAAATAGGTCATGTGACTTTGGCTGCAGTCACATGACTACTAGGCCTGTATAAAAGCAGTTGCTTTGTGTATATGTATGTATTTAGTATTGAGAAAGGGTTCATACCCGAAAGCTTTGCGTCATAAAGTGATTTGTTCTCAGCATTCCTTGTGTGATTTTGGATCTTTTTGCAGTTTGTTTTTCTACCTATGGCTAGAGGTGCCAGATGGTCAGCGCAGGACTCTACTAAATGCCATATTCCCTCACCTTCTAGCCCTCCCACAGAGGTCCATTCTTTGTACAGTAACCCTTTATTATATGCAAAAGAAATATCATGGATTATGGCTAGAGGTCCTAGATGGTAGGGTCTGGGCTTGACCAACTGCCGTGTTCCCTCGCCTTCTAGCCCTCCCACAGAGGTTCACTCTCCATTCCAGCATACAGACTCCCCTTCTTCTTGAGCATCAGGTTCTTCCTTAGCTACCCCCCTTCAAACCTCGTAAGGTAGGGGCTGAAAGCTGTTCTTATCTTAAATCTACTTTTGTGACCCCCTCCTAACTCTCCTTCTATAGGAAGCCTAGTATCCTTTGTTAGTGGTGCCTCACAGCCTGGATACTATCACTCACCTCTGTCCTTGCAGCCACCATGTCCACTGGAACACCAAAAACTACCAGCAGCTGTGGTTCACCTTCAGGCTCACTGCTACAAGGTAGCTCCCTCTCTGAAGTAACCACATCACCAGTACAAGCTTCAGGCATAGGATCTGTCTGGGTCTCCCCCAGGCTACCAGACCTACAAACCTGTCTCCAAGCTTGACTGAGTGTCACTGTAGTCACACAAGGTACTACACTATCAAAATCATTCCCTATTAAGACATCTGCGGGGATATCCTCAAACACACCTACCTGCTTGTTCCCTTTTCCACCCTCCCAGTCAAGGTAAACCCTAGTCAACGGTATGTGGAATAGGGTCCCTCCTAGAGCTCTAACTGCTGTGGTCTGCCCAAGGAAGTACTGCTCCTCCTTAACCACTGCAGGCCTCACAATGGTTGTATCAGAAGCTGTGTCTCTCTTAGCAGTGGTATATCTTCCATTCACTAAGACAGGATACACATTTTGGTGATAAATTGGCACCACTCTTGTTTCCAGACAACATCACTGGTATTCTGTCATTCCCACTTCCTGGCTCCCTCATGTTTTGTTTCTCACCTTGCTTCAATGGAAATTTGTATGCCACATGGCCCCTCTGATTACATTTGAAAACATCTAATCCCAGATCCAGACCATGTGCTTGAACTAGTGACTTCCCCTGTTACTGGTGAACTCTGTTCTGAGTAGTTTAGGCTGCCCCTCCATGTGGTCCATGTGCAGCACTGGGTATCCCTTTCTTATGCACTGGACTCCTACTTGCCAAGTAGAGATCCCCTTTTCTCTACAACTCATATGCAGAGTTATACTTTTGGTCTGCCAAACAGATCCTCATGTCCTCAGGCAAAGTCCTGAGAGCTTGTTCCCTCACCAAAAGGTCTGCCAGTCCATCAAAAGTGGTGATCTGGCACCCACTGACCCACCTGTGAAAGTAAGCACTTAAATCAGCAATGTAGTCACATACACTTTTATCTACCTTGCATTTATGAAACTTTTTTCCTATATATTTCAGGAGTTAATTTAAAACAATCCAGTAAACATGGTTTTACACCATCATAATTCAAACAATCAATATCAGACAGTTTAGCAATTGGATTAACAGCTCTACCATAGAGTAAGGGGGTCAGGAACTGTATCCAGATCCCTTGGTCAGCACTACATTGTTTACATAACCTCTTAAATATATAAGCAGAACTATCAAAGTCATCTCCCTCCCTATACTAAGGAAAAAGTTTACAGAGCTTAATGGCTTCTGGGGTTTACGGTCATTTTATTCTCCATTACCTCCATGACCTTGTCGAAGAGTTAGAAACTCCTTTTCGTGCTGTCTCTGCTTCTCATTTTCTTCCATCTCCAAACGCTGTAGTCTCTCCACTGCTTCAATTAAAGACATTTGGTTTCCAGTTGCAGTCTCTCCTCTGTCTCCAAACGCAGCAGTTCATACTGATGCTGTTTCTCCTTCTCTCTTGCTCTCTCCTCAGCCTCTAAATGTTTGGCTTCCAGTTCATGCTGAAGCTGCTTCTCTCTCTCCTCCAGTTCGAGTCTCCTTAACTACAAACAAATTAAGTCCTCTGAAGAAAAGGTACACTGTCTTGTCTCGGAAGGCTGCTTATCCCCAGTGCCAAACTGGATATCCTCTGAGCTACTGATCTGCACTGCGGCTGTGACTAAGGTTGAGATCATTGCTTTCTTAGTCAGGTTGGCATGCACCAGTCCTTTGGCTTCGCCCACCTTGGCCAACTGGTTCCTGGTCAGCTTGCTATAATCCCCTGCTGACATCTTTGCCTGCTGTCCCTGACTAAATTGACTAAAAAATAATTAGAACTGTTGTGAAATGAAACTCTGTACATTTATCTTGTGACTGTCGAAAGTGCATACCCTCAGTGATAACTGCCTACAGGTTAGTAAAGCTCAATTAAAATCTCACACTGCTGGCACCAAATAATGTGACATGACAACTCCCTACTTAAATCCGGGGCAGTAACTAAGGAGCCTCAGTCCTCAGTACTGTCTCCGGTAAGGAAGCATCACTGAAGGCACAGATAGAAACACATAATTTCCCCTAAGGGTACACTGGGAACAGGCTCCAAACCTGGGACTGAACTAATTGGTTCAATCTAGACCCCCAAATGAGTATTCACACTATCAGCTACAGAGCACTGTGTTCCAGTTCTAGGTATTTGACACACTCACTCTTAAATATTTGTTAATCACACAAAAACTCTTGGGAAAGACTGGCACAGACTTACCTGCTATGTCCTCTTTCCCAAATTAAGCGGTAACGCTGTCACCATTCAAAACACCACAATACCATTCAAAAGGAGTTTTCAATTATATTGGGTAAAATAAATCTTAATACATAAGGTAGTATGTAAATCCAAGCAGTAAGGCTTTTTGGAGTGGCCCTGGTGTTGTCACAATAAGCATAAACACTCTCAGGTTACTAAAAATACTTTCTCAATAACCAGCCACAATGAAAGGTAGTAACATATTTAATAAATAATAATGATTTAAAACATATGCACACCAAATAACTGATTTCAATAAACCACAGAGTTTCACATACAGAAATTATAAAAATAACACTGAATGACATATTTCACACTGACTGAAGAAAAACTCTGACTGTAGCTTCCTGTCTAAAGATTAACTGTCCCTGTCTAATCTCATTAAGTCAGCAAGGCAAGATGATACTCTTACTTCTGCAGGCAAAATAAGAATATATTTCCACTCTTCAGGTTGTTGTTTGGGTCTCAGTGACTGGAATAGCAAATCTTATTATTTCTGCTGAGCAGCTCTGAAAAACTCTGAGTGATAAATGCTGATCTGGGAAACAACCACTGACTACTACAACAACTGCTGCAACTCAACTGAAACTAAAATGAACTGACTCAGCATCTGGTTTTTATAGCAGAATATTTTAAAAGTCACAGAAAGCTGTTATATGAGAATTCTATTTTCTCAATTCAAACTTTTGAAAAGTAAACAAAAACAGTTGCTGTGGAGATTCCATTACTTTCAGCTCTGACACATGATGACATCACTCGTCAGCTGACTGACACAACCCGCATTCAGAATTTTTTTTTAAAACACATGCACATTTGGCCAGTTAGAAGAACACAGTTTGATTCAAACATCCTACATAAATCGAAGTCGTAATCACAAAACACAAACTCGTTTACAAAACCATAGCTAGTCATGATGGCATATACAACACATGTTAATTTACAATTTAGGATCATAGAAAGTTACTAGGCGATTGGCCCTGAGTCCCTTACAAGCCCAGCTAAGAATTCAGCTCATGTTCCAACAAGTTGGCAACCTATGCCACTATCCAGCAGGGACACAGGTGGAATCCCAGGGTGTATTTTTTGTTCTCCATCCAGTTATCCAGGTTGCACCTAAAAAGGGTTAATGAAGTACTCTGCTTGACAAGGAGAGGGAGTATATTCCACAAAAGGGAGAGGAGTCTCTGGCACAGAAATCTGTACCAGCAATAAGTGCTATTGATGTCACAGACCAGGTTGCGGTCGCGTGTGCGGGTTACTTGACTGGAGCTTAACTTGTGGATATGCAGCAGTCCCATCAGGGTGGGATCTGAGATCGCTTTGTATGCCACAAACAGGTCACCTCTGAGAAGTCTGTAGGAGACTGAGTATAGGGACAGGGCCTTTAGCCTATCTGTGTAGGGTAGATGTTTGAGGCCCTGGATTCTCCTGGTGAAGAACCTCTGTGATCTCTCCAGCTGCTGCATGTGCTTTGTGCAATACATGCCAAAAGGGGCATTGTACTCAGTAATGGGTCTTATAAGGGAAGAATACAGGGATGTTATGAAACCTTGTCCCTAGATGAGATATCCTTACTAATGAGGTGGGCCATGTAGAAACCTTTCCATGCAATGCAGGCAATATGGTGGTCAAAATTCAGTTTGCTATCAGCCTAGGTTCCAAAGTCCCTCATGACTGATTGCGTGCTTAGGACCTTATTATCAATGTGATTATTTGTGGGGACATCACTCTCCCCAAAGGGGATGATGATGCATTTTTTGGCATTCAGTTTGAGGTCATGTTTCTGGCAACAGTCATTTGTTTGGGTGAGACCATCTTGGAGGATCTCCACATCACTAGAGGAACTGATGACTGCACCCAGCTTGTAGTCATCTGCAAACGTGGTCAGCCATATCCCATATTCCAAACAGCAGAGGCCCCAAGACGGATCTCTGAGGTACACCACTCTTTACGGGTCTACTGCTTGAGGTGGCTTCTCCTATTTTGACTAGGTGGGTTCTATCAGTGAGTTAGTTTGCTACTCATCTGGTAGCATATGGACTGATGCCTAGTTGAGAGAGTATATCAATTATACCTGAGTGGGGAATAGTATCGAAGACTTTGGCCACGTCAAGGTAGGTGGTGTGCACCATCTTCCCCTCTTCTATGGCCTTGGTGATTGTCTCAAAGAAGTTGACCAAATTTAACATGCATGACCGCCCCTTGACAAAACCAAACTGTGTGGGAGAAAGTGTCTGGAAGTTGCCAGTGTCCTTATTAATAAGGTCCATGATAATTCGCTCCATGGCCTTGCAGATCAGGCTAGTTAGGCTGATGGGTCTGTAATTTCCTGGATCTGTGGATGCTCCACTTTTGTGCAAAGGGATGACAGTGGCTGTCCTCGACTCAGATGGAACAAAGCCGGTACTCAGGCTTTGGTTGAACAGGGTGCCTAATGTTGCTGCAAGTTCCTAACCGAGTGCATGTAGGATGCAGTCTGGGATGTTATCAGGTCCCATGGAGGCTGTATTTTTTGCCTTTGAGAGGGCAGTGATGACTTGCTCCCTAGAGATAAGGGGAAGAGGGCAGGTACTGGGGATGTCCTGTTTTACTGATGAAGGGGACAGAGGGGTGAAGTTTTCACAGAATCTGTCTGCAGGCAAGTTGGCTACATCTACAGTGTTTGTGTATGTGGTGTCCTTGACCACCAGTTCTGAGCAGATATGAGTGTTTCCCTCTTGACTGTGGACATATGTGAAGAAAGCCTTATGACTGTCTTTAGTAGGTGTGGCCAGTTTGGTCTCGAAGTTTGCTTTGGAAGATTTCATTAGTGCTCTTATTTGCTTGTTCAGGCTAAGGAGAGATTGCTTAAAATTAGACACCTGCTTCTTCTTGGTCCTGGACAGCAATTTTTTTTCCTTTTACTATTGAGTTTATCTATTGCAGATGTCCACCAGACAGGTTTATTCTTCCTTGAGGAGGAAGATTTCATCCTACCGGGTATTCCTGATTCCATGCAACTATATAAATGCTCACATAGTACTTTGGTGTACGTTTGGACATATGTGCCAGTTCTTATGGAGGGGAGAGGGCTGTGAAGCTGTTTAGACCTTCTCTCAGGAGGATGTAATCAGCTTTGGAGAAGTTTTTTTGTGTGATCCTAGCTATGAGGGGGTCGGGGGATATGGTGACTTCGAAAGTCACCACTTTGTGGTCGGATCTTTGCCAGGGATGTTGACATTGCAGTGGTTACTCATGTTGTTTAATAACAAGTCCAAGATATTTTCACCTCTTGTGGGGGTGTTGGCCAACTGGTCCAAGGCATTTGCATCGATGAAATCAAGGAATCCCTGGGCATTTGTGTTTTGGCATGAGTATTTCTCCCAATCTATGGTTGGACAGTTAAAGTCACCTAGGATCAAGGTAAAGGGTTAAATACTGATAGATTTAAAGAGGTCCAGATAGTGGAGTGGGTATCTTGAGTCAAAGCTGGAGACCTGTAGCTAGCTATGATTTGAATAGGGGTCTTGTCAATTGTTAACTGCACCAGGAGTGTTTCCTGTGCGTCGTACTGTTTGACCAGCCTGGGGGTGTGTATGTCTTTTATATATATTGCAATTCCACCTCCTTTTGCTTTGCTGTCCACAGCTTGGAATCTGAATGTACGATAGGATGAGTAATCTAATATGGCTGGGGTGCTCTCCGGAGCTTTGAAACAGGTTTCTGTGACTGCAAAAATGTCAGCATCTTCCAGGGTTAAGAGTGCTTGCAATGAGTGCAGTTTCATGTTTAGCAGCATGACCTTTAATTTACTTTTTGATTAAATTTTCATGTTGGTAGTTTTGAGCTCATGGCATTGCCTAAAAAGGCACTATGGGGGAGGCAGGAGCCGGAAGCCCAAGGGAGACAACAGATGCAGGCCATCTGTGTCACAGCATTGTGGTTTGTCAATCATGTCGCCTATAGGCTTGGTCATCTGAAAGGCTACTTTTAACTGTAGAATCTTACTTGATATATTTTCTTCTCTTACCATGATATATTTTCTTCTCTTACCAATGTATAACTGACATTGTCTTTTTACCTATGTTCTATATCTTCTTTTACCTGGAGTGTTTTATTAATTTCTTGTTGTTACATTACTATGCTCAACATACAGGATAAAACCTGTTTTGTGTATTATGCTGGATTTACTGTAACTGACATTGTCTTTTACCTATGTTCTATATCTTCTTTTACCTGGAGTGTTTTATTAATTTTTTGTTATATTACTATGCTCAGCATACATGATGTAACCTGTTTTGTGTATTATGCTAGATGTACTGAATTTGTATAACTTGATGCTGGAGCTTTTCTCCCCGGGCCTCCGCTGAAAATGGACCTGGTCCAGTCAGAATTTCCCGGTTAACAAATGCAAAATAAATAAATAAATAAAATATAAATGTCATCCCAGGCTGTCAGGTACTGGATCACCTTGGAATGACAGCAGAAACTAAGCCAACTATAAAAGTCAATCATTTTCTTTTTGTACTGAGGCATCATTCCAGGTGACAGTAGAATGCTGCTTAAGGTTAGGAACATAACTGTCCTGGACACATATTCAGCGAGCTCATTCATGTCTCTCTTCATATAGTCTAAGCAGGTATGTCTCAAGTCATTCACGACAACATGGACTATGACATTTACTAGTATTTACAAAAGTTCAACCAGTCATGCTAACACAGATAACAGTATCTGATATCCTCACACTGACCATTACTGCCAAAAGCTGAAGTCATCTGGGTCTAGCTTCAACACTTATAGTGTCAGCTTTAAGGCTGGCCCTGACTGGTTGACTCCCACCAACAGGACTAACATACCCATCAGTCCTGGGCCTGATGTCAAAAATTTCAACCCTCAAAGGCTGGAAAGTTGACCCTTCTGAGATCATCATTAACAGTGACAACACCAGTACTGAAAAATGGAATGGCTTGACATGAAAGTTGACCAGAATCGCAGAAAGATTAAAACAAGTTAATAGTATATTAATTATAGCAACAAACAGTGAGATCTGAATTACAAATAAATGTGGTATAAAATTCTTAAAAACAGACTGGGTCTTTTCTTGTATGCTTCTGTTTTGATGTATAGCAAAAGAGATCTGGAAAGGCAGCTGTTCTGCATAGCATTATGGCTAAAATAGGAGGGACCAGTAGTCTGGAAAAGTTTCTTGGTATCATGTTGTGTATAGAAGTTTAAATTTTGTGTAACCGTATATTAACTAAATTCAGATTTTTAAAGCTTCATAGTTTGACCATAGCTGGTGGCCGCAGTGGTGCAGCGGTTATCGTTGTCGCCTCACAGCAAGAGGTTCTCTGGTTGGATCCTCAGCTGGGGTGCCTTCTGTGCGGAGTCTGCATATCCTCCCTGTGGTCACGTCGGTTTCCTCCCACATCCCAGAGACATGGTGTAGGTGCATTACCTTACTACTCAATCTGTACCTATACTGTACATAACTACTTAGAAATAATGAACACTGTTTTTCCTACACTGACACTGTACCTAAGTTTTTGTTGTAAAAATTCTGACATTGCACTCTACTGCTTTTCTGTATGATTTGCTGTAAATGCTTTTTGCAGTTTGATCTCAATATTTGTACTCAACTGTTTTCTGTAAATTCTTATTGTAAAATGTTATTTTTCTAATTGTTTTAGCTGCCAGTGCAATTTTCTTGCTGACTTTATGTAAAACGTTAATACTGATTGCGGAGCTTTTCTCCTCGGGTCTCCACTGAAAATGAGCTAATGCTCAGCTGGACTAACCCGGTTAACAAATGTAAAATAAATAAATTGGCCTTAGGTGTGTGTGTGTGTTTTCTGTGAAAGGTTGGGCACCAGGGCTGGCAACTAGACACCGTAAAACTCCACTGCCAATCATGAGCGGACAGGTGATCCACTGTGGCGACCCCTAACCGGGAAAAACCGAAAGAAGAAGAAGAAAGACTGCCTAATGCCTAATGGCAGGAGTCCAAATGTTGACGGGTTTGGGCCTCCTCATATCAGATCATTAGCTGTTTCAGGAATTGTTACGTAATGGCAAATGGCAATAGCAGGGTTTTATCCCATTCAGCTTGTTTTTCTCCAAGTCAGCTATCACACTCTTCTTACGGGTCAGCTGTTCAGACAGCATTCAATTACACCCTTTGTAGGCTATGCTGGTCTTCTACCTGTGTTCCATAAAACCTGGGAATGTGACCAAGAAAAGCAACATCATAAAGCCAGCATTGTTAAGCAATTTCTTTAGCTCTTTCAGCACAAAAAGTTTCATAGTGAAACTGTGATTGAGACACTATTAACCCTCATAAAGCATTAACAATAAAAAACAGACAATGGGCAATGTGTGTCAAATAGATTACTAGCTATAAATAATTGTATACATTCCTCCAGGTGATGAAGGGAGAATAACATAAGTACTACAGTGGTTGCGCTCTGGTTATTTATGGTCATGCTTAAGTATCCTACCATGAATTGTACTATCTCCTTCGAGGAGGGTCTCTTTAACATGTAATCATAACAACAGGGTAGCACCCTAGAGAGTACTGATATATCCAAGGGAAGTTGCTAGTAGCAGGATTCTCTTTAGCACATTTGTGGTAAAGCCTGCCCTGCTGTATGACTATATATCCAGCCTGCACTGTTCAGAAAAAGTGTGGCCTGGACTATGTAGCAGACAGAAAAATAAGCTTATGCAGAAACATTCCTGATGCTGCAAGTGTTAACATTTTATCAGAATGTGCTCTGATTATACTTTGTAAGATTTATTAAAGTTTTATTTATAATGACAACAAAGAGTATAAAGTGCCAACCACTTAGTGCCAGTCTACTGAGTGGTAAGCCTTTTTTCCACTTTATTGAAGGAAACAAACAGCTGGACAGTCTTTTTGATCTTGGCACACTTTGTGTAACATCTAAGCTGCTGTGTACTTTGAACATGCACAGAGGATATGCTAATCATTCTGACAATTATCAAAAAGACCAAAATAAAAAGTTATGTACTCACCATAACATTCCATCTGAGTAGGTGACTTCATTTGTCTGCAACCTTTGGGTCTTGGATCCGATCTCGGATCCGAGCTGGCAACTTATTTCATAGCTTAGAGATCCGAGCTCCTAGCTCCTCCCCTTACCCATAATCTCCTGCCAACCCTGACTGACCTCAGATCAAGTTTGCCCGTATACAAAAAGCCGAAGGCTAAATACATCCCGAAGGATACCATAGAAGGATATACAGGAACAAGAAAATTCTGAGGGCCAGGGGGAAGGAGGGGGGGATGGCTGCAGACAAATGAAGTCACCTACTCAGGTGGAACGTTATGGTGAGTACATAACTTCTTAATCTGAAGTAGGTACTTCATTTGTCAGCAACCTTTGGGACAGAGTCCCCAGCAACCTGAATCTTGGGTGGCCATCATGGAAGGATGTTCCGGAGCACTGCAGAGCCAAAGGACGCTCTCCCTCTGGAGATAATGTCCAGCTTATAATGGTTGATAAAGGTATGAGATGAGGCCCAAGTGGCCGCGGAACAAATATCATCCAGTGGAACTCTAGACCTAAAGGCCGCAGAGGTAGATATAGAACGAGTAGAGTGCGCACGAATTCCCTGAGGTGCAGGCCTCCCAGAAGTTTCATAGGCCAAGAGAATACACTGTGAGATCCATCATGATAAAGTGATCTTAGAGACAGATTTACCTAGGTTAAATTTGGAAAAAGAAATGAACAACTGGTCGGATTGCCTATGACCAGCACTCCTGTGAATGTAGAAGTGCAGTTGTCTGTGCAAAACTAAGGAATGGAGTTTGTATTCTCCCTTGTTCTGATACTTAGGGAAGAAAACTGGTAGGTTAATGGACTGATTGATATTAGCTTCTGAAGCCACCTTGGAAAGAAAAGAAGGATTGGTCCTGAGGTACAATCTATCCTGATGAAAGGCCAAGTACGGGGGTTTCACACAAAGGGCCTGAAGCTCGGAAACTCTTTTCGCCGAAGTAATAGCGACTAGGAATGCCGTTTTCCCAGAGAGGTACTTAAGATCGACTGAGGCAGCCAGTTCAAAAGGGGGAGCTGTCAAGGCCTGTAAAACTAGAGCCAAATCCCAAGGGGGTACAATTTCCCTGACAGGAGGTCTGAGCAAGAAAGTACCCTTGAGAAAGGTCTTACACAATTTCGCTGTAATCAAGGGGCCCGATTCATGCCCCACATGGTAATAAGAAATAGCTGCTAGTTGAACCTTGACTGCAGAGCAGCTAGCCCCCTGATGGAACAGACCTGTAAGGAACTCCAACACAGACGGTAACGGGGCTGTGAAGGGATCTAAATTATTATTCTCCGCCCAGATGGAGAAGCGTTTCCACTTACTACGATAGACTTTCCTAGTGGAAGGTTTATGTGCTGCTACGAGAATGGCTTTAACTGGTGAAGAGATTCCGGGAGTCCTGACTAGGAGTGGAACTGGAGCAGCCAAGCTGTCAACTTGAGGTTGTCCAGATTCGGGATCGGGAGGTCTAGGGGATGAGATATTGGATCCGGGCGGGGACCTAGAATCCAAGGCGGATTCACCAGATGAGACCACAGGTAAGGGAACCACGTTTGACGAGGCCAGAATGGGGCAATGAGGATCATCCTGCTCCCTAACTGACTGACTTTCTGTATGAGTTTCAGCATCAGGGGCAGAAGAGGGTAGGCATAAAGTAGACCAGGGGGCCAAGCATGCACTACAGCGTCTCTCGGGGATTCCCCGACAGGGGGAATTAGAGCGAAGTAGCTGTTGCATTTCGTATTTGAGGGAGAGGTGAAGAGATCGCAACAGGGTTGCCCCCACACGGCAAAAATCCACTTTGCTACCTGGGGATTGAGAGACCACTCGTAAGGGGAAAGGATGGTGCGGCTGAGTCTGTCCGCCAGTATGTTGGACCATCCCGGAATGTGCGTTGCAACAAGAAAGCGGTTGGTAGAAATCGCCCATTCCCACACTCTCATGGCCTCTCGACAAAGAGGATAGGACCTGGTTCCCCCCTGTTTGTTGATGTACCAGACCACTGACATGTTGTCCGTCTGTATCGCAATAGTCCCTACAGGAAAAAGGTTCTGTAGTGCTTGCAACGCCAATAGCACCACCCTCATCTCCAGGACATTGATATGCAAGGAGGTCTCTGTGTCGTTCCACGTGCCTTGGACTGTCTTGCCTGCGCAATGCCCCCCCACCCGAGGCAAGAGGCGTCCGTGGTCACCGTGGCGAGGGGAGGAGGCGTGGAGAAAGGACGTCCCATATGGAGATCCGGAAATTGGAGCCACCATAAAAGAGCTTCCCTGCTGATGGAAATAGGATGGTTTAGGGGTAATGTTGAAAAAACCATTGGACTTGAAGGGTCCATTGCAGTACCCTCATGTTCAGACGAGCCAATGGCAAAAGAGTGATTGCCGCCACCATGGAGCCTAGAGCCCTCAGGACCCATCCCACCAGTGGAGCTGTTGATTGGAGGATGGCCCGCACATGCAGCCTCGGGTTCTGAAGACATTCCGCAGTCAGAAATGCTAGAAGGTTTCTTGTATCCAATTTGGCCCCTATAAACTCTATCACCTGGGTAGGAGCAAGACAGGATTTGTTCATGTTGATGGTGATGCCCAGCTGGGGAGCCAGCCGGAGGAAGTAGTCCCTGGCTGAGCAAAGTAGATGCCTTGTCAGGGCAGTCAGGAGCCAGTCATCCAGGTATGGAAAAACCTGCATTCCCTGAAGTCTCAGGTGGGCTGCTATCACTGCTAATACTTTGGTAAACACCCTGGGGGCTGTGGTGAGGCCAAAGGGAAGGACCCTGAACGGGTAGTGACTGGCTCCCAGCCGGAAGCAGAGAAACCTCCTGGATCGTCTGTCCATAAGAATGTGGTAGTACGCATCCTTGAGGTCTATAGAGCACATCCAGTCGTTCTCCCGCAGTAAGGGGAGAATGGATTGAAGATTGACCATCCGGAATTTTTCTTTGGTTACCGACAGGTTCAGAAGGGAGAGGTCTAGGATTGGCCTTAAGTCCATCTTTTTTGGCACCAGAAAGAACCTGGAGTAAAACCCTAATCCGAGCTGGTCTGGGGGGACGGGCTGGATGGCTCTTTTTTTTAGCAGCTGCTGGATCTCTGCAGCTGCTGCCTCCCTCTGATCGGGTGATACATTGGGGAGGCTTTTGATTCTGGGGACATGATACATGGGAATTTGGTAACCTCTGGATATGATATGAAGCACCCAGCAATCTGATGTGATGGACTCCCAAGCTGCCAGGTGCTTCTAGAAATGCCCCTCAACTGCCTCCTCAGGGTTGCTGCACGGGTCGGTCAGAGAAAGTTTCCCTGGACCCAAAATTCTTCGTGCCCACTCTGCCTCTAGGGCGGCGTCCTCCTTGTCCTCCTCTGCCACGGAAGGACTGGTTGTCCAGAGCAGGCTGGGAATGTTGCGATTTTCGGAACCACATCTTCTTCTGTCCCTTTTGGTTCTTGGAGAAGGACCTCTGGGGAGCGGAGAAGCGGACTCCGACGACAGACAACGTCTTCCCATCCTTTTCGCTCTGGACTAAAGTGTCGCGAACGGTCTTGCCAAATAAGGCAGAACCATCAAAAGGGGCTTTCGCAAATGACACCTTAAAGGGTTCCGCGAAGTCACAATGCCAGAGCCAGGCCTGGCGCCTCATGACTAGGCCTGCTTCGCTGGCTCTAGCGGCTTCCTCTGTAGCATGGGACAACAACTGCATAGAGGTATTAGATATCGATCTTAGAGTGGCCATGCGAGTGGAGTACAATTGTTTGTCCTCCTCCGACATGGATTCTGGGGGGAAGCAGCGTACTCTTTGATAAGGTCTCGCTGCATCCTAATAACGTGTGCCATATAGTTCAGAGAACTTACTGAGAAGGTCGCTGAACTAAAAACCCACTTCCCCAGGCGATCCATCGAGCGGGACTCTTTGCTCGGTGGATGGACCGAGGGGCTCTCCTGAGCTAATTCCCTCTTGGTGGCTGCCGCCGTCAACATGGCATCTATGGGGGGACCCTTGCTCCAGTGGGATCTGTCTGCAGGGGGGCTCAGAATTCTATCGGGGCATTTGGGAACTGGCTCCACAGTGTCCGGCTCCTTCCACGCCCTGGTGGTAATAAGGTCCACCAGGGGGTCGGCCGGAGGGGACACCCAAGAGGTAGACGGTCCTGCTTCAAATGCCTCCAGGAACACGGACTCGTCGGAGGAAGCCTTGGGGACAGACCACCCCCCCAATCCTGAGCATTTCCATGATGTCTCCAAAGGAGACATCTTCGGGGGGTGACCTTGGGGAGCCTTCCCCTTCATCCAAGTCCGTGTCTTCTGTTAAGAACACGGGGGAGTCCACGTGTCTCCTCTTACACTTCTGCTTATGAGGCACATCCTCGGGGGGGCTGTCCGAGGAGGTCTCACCAGCAACGACCTGTTCCAGGGGAACGACCTGAGACATCGAAGCAGGCTGTCCCTGAGGCCGGGTGATGGAAGCCTGACTCAGCCGAGAGGGAGTGCGGGGTGGAGCCGAAGCAAGGGCCGGGGGTCTGGATGCCCTCCACAGAGCCCTCTCCACTGCATCGAAGGCAGAGGGGGAGTCGCTCTCTCTGGGATCCGAAAGTCGACTCCCACTCGGATCCGATGGAGGGATCGGAACCGGCGCCGAGACCATCGGATCCGAAGGACCTGTGTGCTCCGACCTGGACGGAGCCGAAGGCACACTGAATCCCTCGGATCCGAAACTCGGCCCACGGCTCCGAGAGCTCGGATCCGACAAGGAAGGACCCGACAGACTCGAGGGTAGAGTTGGATCCGAAGTACCCAGTACTGTCGGCGCCGACCAACCCCCAGCTCCAACGCTGCCCGGCTCCGTGCGCTCCGAACCCAGAAAGCGGGTCGGAGAAGGAGCTATCGGGGCAAAAAAAGGTGTTGAGCCCCCCCCCCCCGAAGGGGGGGAGGCATGAGCACTCCCATCTGCAGCTGGGCCTGGATGAACCTTTGCATCATCCGGTCCAAGTCCGCATCTGAAAGGCTGTAGGTAGATCTCGATGAGGCCACCGAGGCGGGCCGGGAGTGCCACCTCGATGACCTCGACGGAGATCGGGTCTCCTCCTCCTCGGGTCCCGAAGAGAAGCACGGGGATCGGAGCCGAGGAGGAGGGGACCTGGAAGCCGTGGCGGGAGAAGCCTGCTTAGCTGGAGGGGGCCGAAGCAGAGGCCTCGACCCGCCGCTTGTGGTGCTTCTCCCTCCTGGCCTCCCTCTCCGGCGCCTTAGTGGGAGTTTGAGTCCCGGCCGGGGGGAGGGGGGCAGGAGTGGCTGCCACAGAGGACTGGGGTGGTGCCATGGGAGTACCGGAGGCCGAAGCCTGATCCGGGGGCAAAAGTCCCGCCAGGATCAGCTTCGACCTACGGTCTTTCAGTGCCCTGGGGTTGAACCCCGCACAGATCGAACACCCAGAGGAGAGGTGTTCAACCCCAAGGCACCGAACACATTGAGTGTGGCTATCCGCCGGTGAAAGCTTATGGCCACACTCGGTGCACTTGGAAAAAATAGGCTTTGGGGCCTCCGACATAGTTTTTGAAATAAAAGTTTAAAACTACCTCACACAGACCAGGCCCCAACACACAACAGCCCACACACACACTAAGTACCAGCGAAGGAAGGGGAGGAATTACACTAAAAATAAAAGTACACTGACAAAAGGGAACCTAACCACACACACACACTTAAACTATGAAAAATATAGAATTTTACAGAAAAAAGTAACCACTTATCTATAAAACGCCAGGAGCTCAGCAATCTAGAAGCTTACTCTAAGAATGGCAAACTAGATCTGAGGTCAGTCAGGGTTGGCAGGGGATTATGGGTAAGGGGAGGAGCTAGAAGCTCGGATCTCTAAGCTATGAAATAAGTTGCCAGCTCGGATCCGAGATCGGATCCAAGACCCAAAGGTTGCTGACAAATGAAGTTCCTACTTCAGATGTTGTATTGACTGGTTGAGAGCAACTTCCGGGCCTTTCTTAAAAAGAGAAGTAGATTTACGCACTCTTTCATTATGCGAAACAGAGTAAAGGATTTAGCATGAGAGCCTTTGCATCTGAAATCCTCCTGCCACATGTAATTGCTAATAAAAATTGTGTTCTCAACAAATATATTTTAACTCTACAGAGTCAGTAGTTTTAAAGAGAAGTAAAGTTAATTTTTCTAACTTAAAGTTTAGATGCAAAGTGGGAAAGTATGTCTCTTTGTTATCTTAGATGCTGATAACATTTGAGAAAGGTATTAATCAGAATCAGAATCACATTTGATGGCCAAGTATGCACGCATACAAGGAATTTAACTCAGGTTTCAGTGACTCTCCAAGTATGAATTACATAAATGACATACATACAACTATTAAGAACAAGACAAATGACATACATGCAACTATTAAGAACAAGACAAAAAAGTAAATATACATATATGCATACATATACATACAAGGTGCAAAGAGCAACTCAGTGAAAGAAATACTGAAATTAACTTTGAAACAAACAAGTATTAACAATATGTAAGCAATACTGCAGAATCCTTGGAGGCTTGGGGTTCTGTAATCTGACATAATGCTGGAAAAAGAGCCAAAGCTGCTAATACATGAACACTGAAGGAAAAACACACTAGGTGAATATGAAACAGAACATTTAAATAATGTAGTAATCTTGGAACATGAAATGTAATTGATTCAAGCCTTTTTTGTATTTTTTAAGGCAGGATTTTCTTGTACTAGGTCTTCTGGCACGAGTTACTGTCAGGAATCAGAAGTCTGTCCTCTATACAGTGTCTTGAAACTTGGATGCAAAAGCTTGGCCCACCGCAAAAAAAAAAAAAATCATTTTTATATATGGTGAAACTAGAAATAAAATTCCAGAGAAAGTGGACTTGGTCCTACAGTTTTTTCAATACCACTGTGTCTTTTCACGTAGAGTCTAATACGGGGTACAACTAGGATACAGGATGATACGCAGTATAAAGCTTTCAGGAACTGTCTGGCTGTGGTCTGCAGCAGTACAGCAAACTCTGTAAGTAGCCTGAATCTCCATTTGCTTCTCTTCTGTAAAGATGGCTTCTATACTAAGTGAGTCTGTGATGACCAATAGGAGGATTACAGATGTTAAGGGAGCTACAAAACACTTTTTGTATTATGCTGCTATTCCCGAGCACTAAAAGAGTGAAACTGTTTTATCTGTTGAAGCAATACTACTCTTGTCTTTGCCACTATTGATCATCTAAACAGGGAAACACCAGCATTTTTTTTTTTTTTTGGAAACAGGGTTGGGAGTTTTGCTTTAATTATGCGCTGGTGAAGGTTTAGCTCTGCTAAAGACAGAAGCTCCCTATACCTCTTCTAGGCATCAGACTAAATCTCAAGACTTCCATTTGAAAAAAAAAATCCTTAAGCTTGCTGAGGTTCTGAGGATGTCTCCAAATGAGAAATCCTCTAATGGGGAGATAGTGGATATGGCACCCTATGTGCCTGACACATAAAAAAGAGGGTAGGACTTTTGGTTTACATAGGCTAGTTCCCTTTTTCTTTTCTAGATAGGGACGCATAACACTGTTTCATTATTGCTCTGATGATAACTGCAGGTTTTTGAGGAAAAGTACAAAGTCCTGAATCTGCTTCTTCTGGTTTTGTGAAGGGCCTGGGAGGAGAGCCTGCCCAGCACAAGCTGAGGCTAGATGGCTGATGCTTCAATGTCTTGGCCCTATTTTGTGTGTGTGTGTGTGTGTGTGTGTGTGTGTGTGTGTGTGTGTGTGTTTGTGTGTGTGTGGGGGGGGTGATGGCCACCTGAGACATCTCTATTTGCAGCTGGGCACCAGAAGCTTAAAACTTTGAGCCACTGACCCCTCACACTTCAGACCCAAGGGAATACTGTCCTCACCATCAATTATCCAAGTAAGGGCATCAGAACAGGGTATCCACAGAAACGTACAACATGTACTGAATGACTGCTGCAGGGTTTTGGCTCACAAGGACGTGCCATCTTCAGAGAGTGTGCCAGCTTCCTGACAGTCACCACTAGAAGCCTCAGTCCAAAGAGGCATTAATGTCAGGATACAAAAGCACCTCACTGGACACAACACCCTTGAGAGTGGTGTGAGCTTCAGATTCACAGGTGTGTCATCTGCCTTCTGGGATTCTCTCTCTCTCAGGTGCATCTCTTTATAATTTTTAAGAGAGACATCTGCACCCTTATTGGACTAAGATACTCCTGGATATATCTGGCTGTCTACTTCATGGTATTCTGGTTGAACCCAGTGCAATAAGGACAGAAGACATTGATATTTTTCTTCTTAAACTGAATAAAAATGGACCTGAAAGTCTTTCTGCAGGATATACTTCAGAAATGAAAATCTTTGTGCAGAAGTTTGATACTTAGAAATAATGCAGATGTTAACTTAAAGAACTGACAACTATCCCTGATGCCTGAAAACTCCTTAGCTGCACACAAGCTAAACATAATATAAAATAAGACTGTTACCCCAACACAGTGTTTCACCTGTACTTCAAAAGCTACCTTGAACCAATGGACTGGTGACAATCAGTACTCATAATGATACACACACTTTTTCATTTCATCCGGAAAGAATTAAAAATGGTGTGTCCAGATGCTTCTCTTATATCACAGATGTGCTGATGTCCAGGAGGGAAGGAGGCTACCCAGCCAGGATGGGAAAGGGTGAAAATCACTGGAAGTCAAGCCAGATATCGGGTCTCTTGTGGTCAAAGTCCCACATGTTATCATTACTACAACAGTGACCAATATGATAAACATCAATAATTATAGAATCTGGTAGTTTACGACACACATATCTTTGTGTTACAGCAGCATTCAATAATCATCTCCATACCATGCTTATTATAAGGTTCAATTCTAAGCCATGCAAGACTTCTTAAAGGACAACAACGGGATATGCCATAAAAAATCTCAACTTATTAGATCCTTTTCTCCCTATTCCCTCCACCAG